>NC_135531.1:35139939-35439939 GCF_045843805.1 Urocitellus parryii | reverse complement strand
GAAAAAGTAGAAAGAAGAAGAAGACAAATCTTTTTTCAATAATGTACCTTAAGGAGCCTGGGGTTCTACATGACTGGTTTGGATATGGCTAATAAAAACCAACAGTTGGTACAATATAAAGGGCTCTGGATAATTTGTATCAAGTTGAGACTCAGAGGGAAAATAATTGTAATTCTATAAGAACTATTATGAAAGTGGAAAACTATCCTTTGTTCTTTAAGTGGTACAAATTAAAGCTAAGTCCTATAATTCCAGGATAGAAGATAGCTAAATGAATCAAATGTTGGTCATATCATAAATCAAGTTGGAAAAAAATGATCTGATTCTATAATTGTCTTCCATCTACATTGATGTCATTCTTACCTCTACTTTATGATCTTGAAACCATTATCTTTAGACTGAAATTGTGGGAAGTAGAACACATACATAGCTTTTCATAGCAAAGCCTTTTGTCAATTGTCTTCATTTCTACTTTCTACTAATGAAATGGTAATGGCCAGATGCATCAAGAAATAGTGACTGATTCATAACTGGATTTTTAATTTTTTTTTTGTCGAGACAGAAAAGGCAACATTTGAAGGTCAAAGGCTCTGAAGCTAACACAGCTCATAATTAATGGATTTTTATAATATGCTGTGAGATTCTGGTACGAACACATTTGTTAATTCTTTTTTCTTACTATTTTCTGTCTGAGTCACCATCATCTTAAATTGAACCCTGAAGTAAAATTGTTAACCAAAAATATTGTACAGTTAAAACATAAAATGAAGTTGCAGTCATAAATATACCACACCGAGAGAGTCAATGCTCATTATAGAAGATTTTTTTTTTAAATCTCTGTATTTCACCATTTTCTTCTACTAACCAATATGGTTGATAGTCTTGTACTGCAAGTAAGTAAAAGAGGTGATTCGTGTAACTGGTTAAACCTTGGAACTAAAAGAATATTTATCGTTCATGTACCCCAATTTCTTTACTTTATATTTGAGAAAGTAGAGGCTGTGTAGGTGGTGTGGCCTGTCCACAGTCACACAGGACATGCTTCTATTCTGTAACTCCTTTATCTAACATTGTATTCAATTGGCTTCTGTGCCAAAAAAACTAAAAGCCCTTTAAATACTTTGGTGTCTGCCCATTCTTTCTTCCTCCATCTGTGTGTGCATCTGTTCTCCATGTTTTGTGTTGCTTCCTTGGGATCTGAATCCTCTTTTCTCATCTGACTCAGTAGCTCTAAGCTGGCCAATCCACCCACTTGCTCAAAAGATGGAATCCTAGGAGTTGCTTGGCTCAGGAGAGAGGTTTGCAGTGGTGACAGTTTCTGCTAGTACTCCTAATTAGGCACACCCCATGGATTGGGCCTGCAGGGGTACAAATTAGTTCTACCATTTAATCATTGAAAAATATTATTTAAATAATCATCTAAGTGGTGTGTATTTTTTCCTACTCTTAATGAAAAACAGCCTTTCCATATCCATTCATAGATCAATGAATTTCTATTAATCATAATGAAAATATCCAAAGCAGGGCATAAATCTTAACTGTAATTTTGAAAAAGTGTGATCAAAGATATACTTCAAAAAAAAAAAAAAAAAGAGAACAAACTAAAGACTTTAAAATCAAGTATATTTTATCTTTAGATGTTAGGATGAGTTTTAATTCTTTACCCTCCTAGGAAATGAAAGAAGACTTTTAGAATAACAAGAACACATATTATGAGATATCATATTTGATTAGTTTTTTATTTGAAGAGAGATTGCAGTCAAAATTTTGCAGTGTAACTACAGACAATAAACATTGGGGATCTAGTTTTTACAGTTCTCTCCTTTTAACAATTTCTTTTTGGTGTGCTTTTCAGATTTTGATATTGTAGTATGCCAGCTTTGAGAAATAAATTTGTATTTCCTCTTGTCTAATGAAGAGATCATAGAAAAGAGAATAATCCATATTCTAGGAAATATACCAACATTGAACTATGATATATACATTTACACTTGTTACTCAAATTTATTCAGGTTCTATGCTGGGATAGTGAGAGTTTATTAAGATCAGATAACGAGGAACATTTAAATACAGAATACTCTATTGAAGTCTTGAATTCTAGATAATGAGGGGTGAGAGCTTGGAAGTTGAGGTACATCTTTCCCCAAAATATATTTATCTCATCATTTTCATTTGTGTCTAATATTTTCTAAAACTGGGGAGTGAGAGTTTTTGATAGGATATTTGCTTGTGTTTTTGAGGCTTAGATCATCTACTACTGTATTTCCCATGAACACTGAGTAATTTTTACCCTCAGTTATCCAGATGAAAATTCAGGACAAGAACATAAACAGAAATAGGGTGAAAAGCATCTTCTCTTCTTGGGGTGTGGGGTGAGTTTGCATTTAGGTTTTATGTCTTGAAATGTCTGAAGTAGTTCTAGTGAAGAGAGCATTCGGGCAAATGGTGTGATTTTATTCAGGTGGAGGTGACTGCAAGGTGTGAGGGAGAGAGAGAATGAGAGGGGGAGAAAAGAAGAAGGAGAAGAAAAAGAAGGAGGAGGAGGAAAAGAAGGAGCAGGGAGAAGAACCATGCCCGTAAAAGAGAGGTCTGGGCTTGACCACCAATTCAGCCTAGTAAAAGCTGATAGTTGACTTTTCTTGTATATATGGAATTAAAGAGGAGTCTATTCCCCTGCCTCATTGAAGTTGAGACAAACATGGTAAATGCCTCATGTGACCAAAGATAGGGATACTATGGCAATCACTGGATATAAAGAGAAGACTCTAAAGAGTAACCTAAGGAATATCAGTGGCTAGGGCAAAGGTCACCAGAAGTAATATCAATATGAATGCTAATAGTGGTACTGATAATAATGATGATGATTAGTGGTAATGATAATAATGATGATGGTTAGTATTATTAAAGGCTGTAAATGATCCCATTAGGTCCTTACAACAATCTTGTGAGTTACTATTATTATCCTCTTTTTGCACTCAACAAAACTAAGATATTGGAGATTAAAGTACATCCAGGAGCACATAGCTAAGAAATGGCAGAGCTGGATTTGCATGTTGGGCAGTCTTCATGTAGAGTTCATGTAACTAACCACCATATTATTCTACAAAACAATTCCATAGAGCCAGGGGATAGTTATTTGAGGGTTATTATGTAGTTATGAATATGGAAATCTTTTTTAAAAAGTAATTTTGTTTTGCAATCTCTTTTTTTTTCAGTACTTGTTATTCAACCCAGGAATGCTTTACCATTGAGCTACATCCCCAGCCCTTTTAAATTTTTATATTGAGGCAGGGCCTCAGTAGGTTATCATAGCTGGCCTTGAACTTGCTAGCCTCTTGCCTCAGCCTCCTCAGTTGCTGGGATCACAGACCTGCAGACCATGACTTGTAAAATCTCATTTAAAAACAAGTCAAGTTTTAAATATTGTGATCAAACTATAATTTTTCTTACTGTAAACTTTGTTAGTGTTAGGACTGAATCTTTTTCAAGAACATACTAAGATTTTCCTCTTAAGAATGCCTTTAGAATATTTCAACCCATTTTATAGGTATAACACATCTATGATGATATGAAAGAATAGTGAAAAAGTTAATTTTATAACTTTTATATCTGCTACAGCTTATGTTGATGGTTATATTGACACTTACATGATACGATTATGGATTTTTATGAACTGACAAAATATTTTATTCCAGTGTGTGTCTAGGGAATTTATGTGTACCTAAGTAAACTGAATTCATTATATCTGTATTCAGAGATATTTCTGAGAGCCCAACCTGAGATGGTACAAGAGCTGATAGTCTAAATTGCAGGTGTTAATGCAAGGCACACCAGAGCTGGAAGAGTTCTTGGGACCAACCCTGTCACTGGGGACAAGGACATGAGGCTCAGGACCAAGGACAGCGGCAATACCACTTGTACCCCCAGCACAGGATTCATATTAGAGGAGTGCAGAAAATAGAGTTCATTAATATCCAGTGTCTTTGAGGTTCAACTGGAAAAATGGTCATTTGAAATGTATGTACTAGAGAATAAATTGGGAGTCACAGTGCAGAAAGTTGCCTTTGGGTTGGGAGAAAAAATCTTATTTTTGATTGAACTCTACTTTCCTGTAACTTTCATTTCAGGACTAAATGTGGAAAACATTTTAATTCATCTCATTTTATCTTATATATTTTGCTCATATATCTCAAAATAATCACTGAGTTTTTTTGTTTGTTCTGAGGTTTGAGAAAGAAACAATAATTTTCCCATTTGACTTTCCTTTCAATTTTGCTTAATTAAAATTTGATATCATGTCAAGTGATTCATTTGTAACATTTATATCTAGTCATTTGGCCCAGAAGCCCTGGATAAAAGCAATTACGTTGGGTAATTCCTAATTATCCACATGTGGCCCAAGCAAATCTGCCCTTTAAAATATCCAGATGCCACTTCAGGAAAACCCACAAAGCATCACAGAAATATACTGTGCTCAGCCAAAAGTCTCATTTGAAACAAAGTTCTAGGTAACAATGATGCAATAGCTCAATCATGCATCCTCAATCTCAGCATTATCACCATTTGGGGCTGGAAAATTCTTTTTTTGTGGAGGCTACCCTATGCTTTCTAGAATGTTTGACAGCTTAGATGACTGAATGCCAGTCATTCCCTAACACACAGTTAGTTGTAACAACCAGAAATGTTCCAGAAGCTGCTCAATATTCCCTGTAGGGTAAAGTCACCCTAGTTGAGATTTCCTGATATAAATATACATGATACACATCAAGGTTCCCTTCAGTTTTTGCTTTTGGGAAACACTCTTTTGAAATTTCCCTCAGGCATGTGGAGTAAGGAAAGCTTTGTTTTAGCCCTCTTGAGGGTGCTCAGTGGTGTTTCGTAAGTGGGTCTCATTCATGCATACATTTTTATTAGGTACCCCATCTCCATAAAAATAAATAGTATGGCAAATTCTTTCAAATTTCTAAAAATACAGGTTTAAAAAAATCTAACAACAGCTGTACACATGAATAATAGTTTTCAAAGCACATTTAAATCGATTAAATTTCTATTCATAAAAGCCTTGGTAAAGTTATGTGGGATGTTTATTAATATTCCTATCATGGGCTGGGGATATAGCTCATTTGATAGAGTTATTGCCTTGAATGCACAAGGCCCTGGGTTCAATCCCCGGAACCACACACACACACACACACACACACACACACACACACACACACAAATATTTCTTCATCTATAAGATGAAGAAACTCAGTCACAGTCTGACTAATTCATCATGCAAGTAGTAGATTTAGAACTCGAGTCTCTTGCAATCCCAAAAATTCTTCTCAGAGAGGCCTTAACGGGGAGTGGGGAATGGAGAATGTGTGGCCTGCGACTGCTTGGTTACTATTTTTGGCTCTACTGATTCCTGATTGGCCAATTACTTAATATCATTATTTTACAGAATCTTTATTGTAACATAATGATTATACTTTAGAAAGTTAAACAGTACTTTATGAGTTTTGTAAGATTGTGAAGAATAAATGACCAATGCATGGTATATAATAAGTGCACAATAAAAATTAGGTATTGTTTTTAATGCTTATAAGAATAAGTACACCAGTATTGTTACTATTATCGAGAGTGAAGACTATAAAGACAGAAGGCCTAGATAGGAGCCAAGCTCCATCACTGACCAGCTAAGTGACCTGCAGTCCTGATGAACCTTTGTTGCACCTTTGTTTCCTTATTCATAAGAAGAGAAGGATGCACCTCCCCCACTTCAGACAGTTGCTGAGATGCTTAAAGGTTATATAGTAAAGGGTTTCTACATGTAAACTATAATGACAGTGATAATGATAATTATTATTTACAAAATTTGTTGGATTTTTTCCAAACTTGACTAAATTTGAGCTGTCTCCGAAGTCTTGTCTGATTTTTCCTTTAGCAGTCAAAAATTTTATTTTTAAGCTAGATAAAGCAACACCTGTTATCTTATACAGAAAGGATTTGCTAGAAAGATGTTGTTGGAGGGTGAGAATGAGGCTTAAGGTGTGGGTTGGGAAAGGGAGCAGACACTAAGGGAGGTCAGACATGTGGAGTTAGGAGCTCACCAGGGAGTCACCCACAGGGGCAACAGCCTCCAGAGCGTGAGTTCACAGTGGCAGAGAGCATCCATCAGGTCCTCACATCCTGTGCTGGGGAGTCAAAGTCCCAAAAGAGGGGTCTGCTTAGCTTCCCCTGGCAGTGCTGGACTGGGGACAGAGGTGGTGGGGTAAGCTTTACCTCTCTCCAGAAAGGCACAGCATAGATGGAAGATGTGTCCATAGACAGATCTGAGAGGTATGCAAGGGGGCTGGTGTGGTGCACATCTAGGCTATCACCTACAAGTTAAGGTGGGGATGGCAGGGGTAGGGAGGACTGTTTTATTTCATTAAAAATTAATCGCTATAGTACTACAAGAAAAAAATTTATTTTTTCATGATAAATTACTTCATTGAGATAGATAAACTTCTCTATTTTGTGCCTGAATATTTGTTTTGAGTGAAGTCAAAATCAATAATTCACAAGTGAGAATGATGAGAAATTACTAAATATTTAAGTCATTTTTATTTAAATATGTACTATATTAAAAATAGTAAAATAGAAAAAAAAGTTACTTCACTTTAACTACTTTTAATTGTGCATTTACAAAGCAACAAATCCTGGGTTGGTGGTAGGACTGAAGATACAGAGAATGTAAGTCTTTTCCTCTGGGAAAGTAGTTGCCGAATTGAAGATATAAAAATATGATAAAAACAAAACAAAACAAAACAAAATGTAGCTGTGATATTGAAGACAAGTGTTTTAATACAGGCATTATGGAAAAGGTTTTGGGATAACATAAGGACATAATTAAGGAAGTGATATGAACACAATGCTGGAGTGGATCAAAAAGGATAAAAGGACATTCCAGGAAGAGAAGCATCAAAGGTGAAAGAAAAATCCTTAAGAAAGAAAAGGCACAAATTCTAGGGCTCTTCGAGCTGCTTGCTCAATCACACCTCATTTGTCTTTTTGTCATTTTATGTCCTTTGTGATTTTTTGTGAACAGATGGAGTTGCTGTGTAAGAGTCAACTGTCCTGATAGATCAGGTTGGATGTGAAGAGCCATGTTTTGGCATAATTTCACACCAGGAGCATCTCTGGAAGTGTCCTCAGTCTACACTGCCATGAAGATAGCTATTAGACACTTTGGGAAAGGGGTTGGGTGCCAGCATGTAGCGTGCCAACTTAATCCCATTTTATCATGTTCAGAAGCTCATTTTGATAAGACTTAAATCTGCAGGTCTGGCTCAGATGCAACCGAGGCTGTATTTGTTCAGATAAAGTGCTGCAGAGGGTGGTGCAATTGTGTAATGAATTAGCAACCTCAATTACCTACCAAAATTAATTAAGGTAAAGACAGACATTAGAACAAGTGATCCACGTAAATGATTAGAATAGTTCTAGATACATTAGATAAATCTTCCTTTTGTTTTTCCTGCCTAATCATAGTAAAACAATTCAGAATTTACCTCATTTGAAAATTACTAAGAGAATAAAATAGATATTGGAAACTTAAGTGTAGATTGTTTTTTTTTTGGGGGGGGGGTGCCAGGGATTAAACTCAGGGGTACTTGGCCACTGAGCCACACCCCCAGCCCTAGTTTATATTTTTTATTTAGAGACAGGGTCTCACTGAGTTTCTTAGTGCCTCACTTGTTGCTGAGACTGGCTTTGAACTTGTGATGTTCCTGCCTCAGTCTCCTGAGCTGCAGGGATTACAGGGGAAGGTAAGAAATGGCAAACCCAGATATTGGACTACTTACTCCAGTGGTCAGAGAGGTTTTTCTACAAAGGGACAGAAAGTAAATAGTTTATGATTTGGGGACAATAAGTCTGTGTTAAAACTATCTGACTTTGCCATTGTTGTGTAAATGGAGACACAAAGACTATGTAAATGACCAGTCATGGCTACATTTCAGCAAAACTTTATTAATAGGTGCTAAAATTTGAATTTTTTTTTTGGATGAGAAAAGAAGTTTACCTCAAAGAACTCTATCCTTGTTTATAAGTCTTGCCCAAACTTTATCAGCATATGTATTTATAATGTCACAATATGTGTATAACTGTAAATTATATACATACATTACTATGTACGTTAAAAAGAAACATAGTCAATAGAACTTTAAAAGATCAAGATAAATATAAAAATAGAAATTCTACTATTTTTCCTCCCAGTCCCATAAACCATTGTGTACTCCTGGGGTCCACATGCCCTACTCTGGATATCAAGTATTCTGTTGCCTCTCAAAGCTGAGGTTAAAGGGCATCTGTTCTCTGCTTCACAAAGATTTTGTTGTCTAGTGACAGCACACTTACAGTAGTATACAAAACATTAAATCATTTTGGGTTTGAGGACACAGAACTAAGCATAGAGAATATTTTCTGGTTTGGGGCCTATGATGAGCTTGATAAATATGGAAATTTCCTTGATGAATCAGGTTGTTCCTGGGCAAGGCTGGGTGATGCATCTCTTCTGAAACGAAAGGCCTCCGAGTTGTATCTTGCAGTGACAAATACCACAACAGCATGCACTTTGATAAAAGCTCAATTATATATTGATTCTGAGGACTGAATTAAGATTGTTCTTATTGCACCCTAAAAGCACCATTTAACTCATTCATGGTAGGTACATTTAATTTGATGCCACAGTGATGGGACCCAGCACCATGTGTACCTTGGATGTATCTCATTATCTCCCCAGTATGATCTGTAGGCCCTATGACATCCCTTTCTGGGATATTTGAAAATGCTTTTCCCTTTATTAGAAGAATTGGAAAAAAGAGTGAAGATTCAGAAGTTATGTGAGAGAGGTTAGAAAGATTCCTGGCATCTGAAATCACCCCATTTATTGACATACTCATCTGTTCTTAGCATGCCTCATGTTTAGGCCTGCTAAGGCTATATGGCAAGAAAAAGAGGAAGGGAAATATTGGAGAAGGCTCAACTTCTCTCTTGTGTTGATCGACAAAGGAAATTGTAACTTTTTAAAAATGTCTTTTTTTTTTTTTTTAGTTGTTGATGGACCTTTATTTCATTCACTTATATGTGGTGCTGAGAACTAACCCAGTGCCTCACATGTGAGGCAAGTACTCTACCACTGAGCCACAACCCCAGCCCATGAAATTTTAATTTTGAGAAAACAATCTGATATACTGCATTCTGCAATCATGATCTTAGCCTCTCATCCACATTGATTCTAACGATGAAGACATAGAAGTAAATAAAATTAATTAGAACACTTTCAAATGGTACCAAATTAGAGAATACTTTTAAGTAAAGTAAATAATAGAATGAACAAAATGGGCAAAAATAGGTGAGTAGGCAGTAAGTTCATTAGAAATAAACAATAAATGGTGCCCAGATGGTTTGGTATGAAATATAGGACTGCAGAATTCCTTGTTTGTTTTTAGATTGGAAATGGCATTTCACTGGCATGCAGAAAAAAAATACTAATTGATTACCTGGAACATTTCTTAATTGATGGTTTAATAAACTACAGGTACTCTTACACTTTAGAGCTTTGATTAAAAATTACATAAAACAAATGATCTTTATTTTAATGAACTTCATTGGTAATAGATTAAAATAAGCAAAACAGTGGTAATTCATGAAACAACTATGCAAAATACTAACAAGATCAGTAGACCGGTAGTTGTGTATATTTTGAGACCAACAAAAATATGGAGACATCAGGATCTGATTACACTTAAGATTAGGATGCATTTATAATTGAGTGCATGCAATAAACAGTCTATTTAACATGGTAATTAAATTTCTTTTGATATGAATGAGTAACAAAGGCCAGTATTCTGTCAATACTCTGTGCTTTAATAGGGCACATGGCCCCCCTCCCACAGACCAAATTCAATATATACTTTACTTATATTTTTACCAAACATATTAATATGTATTATTTCCTTCAAAGCCTTTTGGAAACTAACAAAGATTCAAGGGAGAAATGGACCCTTTGGCAACTTCAAGACCCATTTTGAAATGGAAAATCCTGATGCTAAGTTTAGACTGTAGATCTGTGGTGTTTGTAGATTTGGCATAAAGGTTTCTTGGGTTCTGATGATAAGTCATCAATAAAAAAAACACACACATGTTCTCTACCATCAAATATCTCTTTATGAGTCATATTTTGGTAAGCTGAATTTAAACAAATTAAAACCATGAATAATAGATTCCTTTGGACTAAAAAAACGTGGAGGGGAAAAAGTGGTGGTCAGATGTAACCAGAAACCACAATTGTCGTTTTTTATTTTTTTTTAAATGTTCAGAGAAGGCACCAATCAAATCAAGAAACAGTTCTGTGAGAGGAACTTTAGTGATAGACACTATTCTTGGGTTGGGTCAGTCACTCCTCAGGCAGGACTTGGTCTTGTCCCCAACCTTCATTTATTTCCTTATCAGCAAATTATTCCTTCCCCATCCTTCCCTTTCCCTTTTCTGTGGGCTTCAGTTCCCTATTTCTCAAATGCTACATGCTTCCAAATGACTAGTTTTACCGTCCAATATCTCCCACAGTTATCTTTTTCTCTTTGAAAAATATACTCACATGTTATTAGACAAGTTTCCAATGAGTCCAGAGGTCATCTTTAATACCTAGGAGGAAAGTGCAGCTCAGATAGTTAACTTTGGTTGGAGTGTAGAACTGGGCTCTAGAACCCAGATCTTTGGACTCTGAGTCTTGTGCGTTGATCATTACTCTACAGGGTCTCACCTAGAACAAGCCTCATTACCTAATACTGGGACACGGCCCTTGGATTTGATGTCTCCCTTTTTAAAATTCATTTAAAATAATACTTGTAGTAGGTGTTTTGCTGGGAGCTAGGCACCAGTCTGATTTGGGTAGGACCAACTATATATAATTTGAGAGACCCATTGTAGAATAAAGATGTAGAGCCTGTTGTTAACAATATTGTTGATAATTTTAAGATGGCAAGAGCAGAGCATTAGTTTATGTGTAGGGACCTTCTGAGCTAGGACCTCGTGGACTCATCACACAAGTCAAAAGTTGGTGAAGCTGACCCTGCCCATAGATTAATTTTTATACAAAACTCTTCATCTTGTCACCATTCTGCTTATGAATTTCTAAATGGTAATAAGTGGTAAGGAGGAGGCTAGATGGGGAAGGTCCTAAGGGCCACAGTCTCAGGAAGAGACTTGGCTTCTCTGGCAGTAAAGCTTCCCTGAGAAGAAATGAGCTGAGCTCTCTCTTTGTGTGCCGGAGAGTGTATTATGAAAAATCTTCCTTCATCATCTCCACAGAACCCTGCAGTGAACCTTGCTCCGTAATGTATCTGGCATAAAAATTTTGGATCTGTGAACAGGTGCTGAGATTGCCAGCAGATGGATTCTGGCAATTATCTCACCATTTTCTGAACGCAACTGGCATATATTATTTCCATGTCACCCCTCTGAACCCCTTGCCCCCTCTATTCCTTCTTCTTTATCTCTTTGCTTATTTAAAATTTACTCATACTGTCAGGTCCAAATCAAACTTTTCTTTCTTGAAGAAAACTTAAGAACCATCCTGCCTTAAAGTGATCTCTTTTGCCACACAGACATTTTACCTGTTACTAATTATTCAGCAACAGCATGGTTTCTCTTTGTGGGGAGAAATGTTTCCTATAACCATGGTTATATCCCCACTAGTGGCTCACTGAGGGCGGCACTTCTCTTATCACCTGATTTGACTATCACAGCCAGCCCCGTACTCTTCTACATAGCAGAGATGATGATGACCCTGCAAAGAAGGGTTGATGGAGCTGGAGAAAAACTTAATGTCGAAGAGAATGAAAAAAAAGGAGCAGAAAATATTTGAGTTTTAGAGACATATCTCTGCAGCCTGACCTAGCAGCATGGGGTGGGTATCTCTGAGGGAGGCAAAGCCTTCCATAAAATCTATTGATAAAGTCTATTAATAAATAGTGTCTTTTAAAAGATGGCATTTTGATCAGGTACATTAGTAAACCTAATGCTTTTTAATAATCTTCATGAAGCAAGTGACCAACATCCCACAATGGAGGTTATGGATAAGTACAATGGAGGAAACATTGGGAATGTCCAGGCTGTTCCAGAACATTTCTGTGACCCATGAAGTAATCACTAGTTCCTTGGAAGGAACTTGAGTTTCCTACTTGTTCTCTATTACCATCGTCATCAGCATATTAAGCTCTATTGTTTTCAGGTAGTGTATGGTTCCAATCTTTCCTTTTAAATTACTTGCCACATTGATATTATTCTGCAAGTATTACTTATACAGATATCTATAATTAGTAAAGTCAATGTTTTGGTGCCTACAGTGAGCAAAGGCAGGTAGGCTGCACATCTTTGAGAATTCCAGGTTAAACATGGTTATTTCTGGGTGGCCAGCCCTCCTGTGTGGAGTTTTATTGAAAGGGAGGGAGTTGAGATCAGGTGAGAAAGAAAGAACCGAGACTGTTGCTGGACAGGCTCCCAAAGCAGGAATGACTTTTATGCCAACAGGGAGGGTAAGTTTTATATTTGATTTCAGATGTGATATCTGAGAAGTCAAACATGGTCTGCCAGTAACGATAACGAGTAGATGGTCCCACAGCAGAAAATTCAAAAGGCTCTTTGTGTATGAAGCCAGGTGGGTCAGTAGCAATATCGATTAATTGGGAATTTAGTCATTTCAAAAAGAAATGACACTCATTGAAACAGATTTTTTTTTTCCCTCAAGACACTGTTTTTGTGGAGCATGTTTTTCTCCGTGGTACCTGTGGTACCTGCTGTAGCAGCATTAGTCTTAGAGACTTGGAGCCTGGTTTTGCCAGGCAATTTAGGCTCATCTATCTCTAAGGTTCATATACATATTAATTACATTTGATGCTGATATATGTACATAGAATATAAATTTGTCCATTTATAAAAGCTCTAACTTGTCAGAGGAACCAGGACCCTCAGATCTTGAGCACAGATATATTTTCTCTGTTTAGGTCATCCTGTAAGGAATCCAGATTCCAATTAGAAGGCTTGCCAGGGTGGCTTAAGAACATAATATCAGTTTGATGAGCTTGAGCCATTATTGGCTAACTTAGCTTGTTGTTGTCACTGTTTCAAAAAGAGAGATTATATTCTGTTTCCTGTAAGTAGGCGCATTGCCTAGTCAACATGCTTTTGGACTTTCCTTTTGAGTCTTCCATAACTCACCAGGCACGTTCAGGATCAAGATATTCTTTTCTTCCATATGCTAAAAACTCTATCCAGTTCTAGATAGATCCTGCAGGCTTAGGTCTTTAAGGTGAGCTTGCAAGTTATAATGACTTTCTAGAATTAATCTTCTTGTTTTCTTCTACTTTTTTTTCAGTTCATCAATGATTAGTTTTTAGTCTGTGGAAAATAAGGAGAAATCTTAGTCACTTCTTTGTAGTAGGGGCAAGGTTGTATTATGGATAAGTTTTGTTGGAAGTGACAAGTTCATCAAAAAGTCACTGGGAACAGAGAGAACGTTCTAGTTGCAGGAGACACCAGTGGGGAGAAGATGACTTGTATTGATTCAGCTGGATGGAGATGAGGTACTGACCTACTGATTCAAAGAGATTACCTTAATGCCTTTTAGGGCATAAGCCCATGGTGGTGGACAAAAAAAAAAAAAAAGCATGATGGTTGCTCTCTGATCAGGACAAGATGGTGGGTGCTAAGCTTAGCAAAGATTAAACTCAGATGCTCAATACTTGGAAAACAGGCATGATGCAGGAAAAATATAATGTTTTTTTCTGGAAAACCTAATTCTACCTTGGTTGACGGAGTAAGCAAAGAAGGTGATATTTTTACTTTGCCTTTATTTTTCTATCTAGTCTGTCCTCCTTTCACATAGGAAGTAAGAATATTGGAGCATAGAAATATTTTTCTTTTGGAGGTTTAACTAATATGCTCATAATTTGGTTTTCTTTTTGAATGAGCATTAGAACAAAAATTTTATGTTACTAAGTGAAATAAAATAAAAATAAAATCCTCCAAATCAAAACCAATATAAAAAAGCAAAACCTTATGAAGAGTTCGTGTCATTAGTTTTCAGTATAGTTTACTACCAATCTGAATGTTGATAATTGTAATAAGTGTTGAAACTGTAATAATTCTCTTGTAAGTTAAGATCAAGACATTATTGAATTCTGAGAGAGAGAGAGAGAGAGAGAGAGAGAGAGAGAGAGAGAGAGAGAGACTCCAGTTTCTTAGTTGATAGGTCCTTTTCCTTTCCCAAGATAAAAAAAAGCAAACTTTTTAAATGGTGATATAAGTTGTACCAGGGTGCAAGCACTCTTAATAGTCCCATTCTGTGAATATGTAACTATGGAAACTAATTTTTCAAGTATACAAGGGTGGGATATTTGCAAATATCCCTTCTGTAGTCATTAAGCACAAAGCAAATCAAGTTATTTAATTCCATTCAAGCAGCATTAAATTCATTTCAAGGCCTTTATTTTCAGGATTCCACCCTTACTATTTATAGTACATATTGATTCTCAAGAAGGTACTTTAGAAAAGAGATGGCAGTGGATTACTTCAATAAGAAAAGCAATGTTGTTTAGGGGTACACATTGGAGTGTTGGTATAATACTGCTCAGGATAAAGCTGTAAATCTAGTTTAAAGATATGCATTATATACCAAATTTTCTTAGTTAAATAAATGACCTTCTGTGTGCTTCAAGAATGGATTTCCTTATGAGACACAGAACTTCATTTTCTCCATTAACTCGTCATTTCTTGTGGATGAAATGATTATAAGTAATGATTATAAGTAACTGTGAATTGGAAATCCTTGCTATTCACAATTTCCCTCTGGTGTAGCAATGATGGTTGAAAATTTTACATCAAAAAAAGCTTTTCACACCAGAATTAATTAAATCAATTCCAAGTCATTATTGACATTGTCATCATCCTTTAACATCTTATTGAGTTAGTTTTATAACTTTTTAGACATAAATATTATCTAACTGTTTTACTTAATTTTTAAAATAATAAATCTTGGAAATAATCACCTTTCAGAACATGTTAAAATCACTTCTCACAATTAAAGAATAAATGTTAGATAACCTGATAATCTGGCACTTATTTCTCTTTTCTGTACTTCCTTTTTTTTTTTTTTAAGTCAAGTGTGCTTTGCCACTGAGCAACATCCCCAGCCTATTTTATTTTTTTATTTTTTGAGGTAGGGACTCACTAAATTGCTGAGGCTGGCTTTAAATTTGCACTCTTCTTGGTTCCGCCTCCCCAGACACTGGTACAGTCATGCACCACCAAGCCCAGCTACTTATGAAGATTTTGTTGTTAGCTCAGAGTCTTCTTGAAAGCAAAGATCCTTCTGTTATTTCTCCTAGTTTTAGGATAAAAGGCTATTGACTTGACTTACCTCAGACAGTACCAGCTATGTAAGGTTAACTCATTTTTTTAAAAAAATGAAATCACACTTTTTTGGGTTAGTCAATTTTTAAAAATTTATATATAACAGCAGAATGCATTACGATCCTTATTACGTATATACAGCACAATTTTTCATATATCTGGTTGTATACAAAGTATATTCACACCAATTTGTGTCTTCCTACATGTACTTTGGATAATAACGATTATCACATTCCACCATAATTTCTAGCCCCATGACCCTCCCTTCCCCTCTAACCCCTCTGCCCTATCTACTGGCATTCCTTCTAAAAACTGGAACAAGACAGGGTTGTCCTCTTTCACCCTTTCTATTTAACACAGTTCTTGAAACACTGGTCAGAGCAATCAGACAGATGAAAGAAATTAAAGGGATACACATAGGAAAAGAAGAACTCAAATTGGCACTCTTTGCTGATGATGTGATTCTATACCTAGAAGATCCTAAAAGTTCACCAGAAAACTTCTAGAACTAGTAAATGAATTCAGCAAAGTAGCAGGATATAAAATCTACACCTATAAATCAAAGGCATTTCTGTATATCAATGACAAAACCTCAGAAAGGGAAATGATGAAAAGTACCCATTTACAATAGCCTCAAAAACAAACAAACAGCAGCAACAACAACAACTAACCAACCAACCAAACAAACAAAACTTGGGAATCAACTTAATGAAAGAGGTGAAAGATCAATATAATGAAAATTACAGAACTCTAAAGAAAGAAGTTAATGAAGACCTTAGAAGATGGAAAGATCTACCTTGCTCTTGAATAGGCAGAATTAATATTATTATAATGACCATACTACCAAAAGCACTATACAGATTTAATGCAATTCTGATCAAAATCCCAATGACATTCCTTACAGAAATAGAAAAAGCAGTCATGAAATTCATCTGGAAAAATAAGAGACCCACAATAGCTAAAGCAATCCTTAGCAGGAAGAGTGAAGCAGGTGGCATCACTATACCAGACCTTAAACTATACTACAGAGTAATAGTAACAAAAACAGAATGGTATTGGCACCAAAACAGACTGGTAGGCCAATGGTACAGAATAGAGGACATAGAGACTAACCCACAAAATTATAATTAGACAAAGGTGCCAAAAACATGCACTGGAGAAAAGATAGCATTTTCAACAAATGGTGCTGGGAAAACTGGAAATCCATATGCAACAAAATGAAATGAAACCCATATCTCTCACCATGCACAAAACTTAACTCAAAATGTATCAAGGACCTAGGAATTAAACCAGAGACTCTACGTTTAATAGAAGAAGACTCTGCGTTTAATCCATCATGTGGGATTAGGCCCCAACTTCCTTAATAAGACTCCTTTGGCACAAGAATTAAAATCAAGAATCAATAAATGGGATGGAATTAAACTTAAAGTCTCTTCTCAGTGACAGAAATAATCAGTGAGGTGAATAGAGAGCCTACATCTTGGGAGCAAATATTTACCCCTCACACATCAGATAGAGCACTAATCTCTAGGGTATACAAAGAACTCAAAAGGCTAAGCATGAAAAACAACAACAAATAACCCAATCAATAAATGGGCCAAGGACTTGAACAGACACTTCTCAGAAGAGGATATACAATCAATCAATAAATATTTTAAAAAATGTTCATCATCGCTAGCAATTAGATAAATGCAAATCAAAACCACTCTAATATTTCATCTTATTTCAGTCAGAATGGCAGCTATTATGAATACAAACAACAATAAATATTTGCTAGGATGTGGGAAAAAAGGTACACTCATACATTGCTGGTGGGACTGCAAATTGGTGCAGCCAATGTGGAAAGCAGTGTGGAGATTTCTTGGAAAGTTGGGAATGGAACCACCATTTGACCCAGCTATCTCTCTCCTTGGTCTATACTTAAAGGACTTAAAAGAAGCATACTATAGGGACACAGCCACATCAATGTTTATAGCAGCACAATTCACAATAGCTAAACTGTGGAACTAACCTAGATGCCCTTCAATAGATGAATAGATGAAAAAAATGTGGCATATATACAGAATGGAATATTACTCAGCAATAGAAGAGAATAAATCATGGCATTTTTCAGGTAAATGGATGGAGTTAGAGAAGATAATGCTAAGTGAATTTAGCCATCCCCCCAAAACCAAATGCCAAGTGTTTTATTGATATAAGGAGGCTGATTCATAGTGGGGCAGGGAAGCGGAGCATGGGAGGAATAGACGAACTCTAGATAGGACAGAGGAGTGGGAAGGGAAAGGAGTGGACATGGGATTAGAAATGATGGGAGAATATAATGGTCATTATTATCCAAAGTACATGTATGAAGACACAAATTGGTATGAGAATACTTTGTATACAACCAGAGATATGAAAATTGTGCTCTATATGTGTAATAAGAATTGTAATGTATTCCGCTGTCATATATAAATAAAATAATTAATTTTAAAAAATTAAGGACTACTGCATGGGGAAGGCTATGGTGATGGCTGCAGTGTCCCAAGATGAAAATGCTTTAGTCTTAGTCTTCCAGGTGGGGAGCCGGGGTTGGGATGGGTGGGTGGCAAACTCGGACCTAACCTGGACCTGGGTCCTGCACAAGTTGGTGTGGGTGGATCTAGGCTAGGCCTGGGCTCCTGTGGTGGTCTGCTGGTCAGAAGAGGTGGTCCTGTGCCAGAGGCTCGGCTGTGGTGGGTGTCTACCCAGCCGGGCCTACTGTGAGCCTGGGACTCCTACAAGCTGGTGTGGGTCGATCTGGGTGAAGTTACCCTTTTGGAAGTCCTTTCCAAAATCAAAGATTTATTTCAATTACTTCACGTAAAGTGTAAATATGTTCTCACAAGAGTCATGGCAAGGTATATGGGTGTGCAGGTGGTAGTAAGAATTCAAAGAAAAACTACATTTCATGTGTTAATGTTAATAAAAGGATGCATGTGCTTGATTCTTTACCTGCACTTTATCAGCGGGGCTCCTTTTTCTGCAGCGCTTAAACCTCCCTAAGCACGGAGGTGAGGAGTACTAGGATGCCTACTGCATTTGTGGCTCCCAAGTGCTCCTGGAAGACAGAAGGTACTCAGTTTCTAAAAAATGACTTGAGAGCATCCACTTTCAAGCCACAATTTATTGAAATGTCTGTGAAATGAATTGATTTAATTCTAAGCATATGACATGAATCTCTCAGGACCTTAATACTGAAGGGAGTCTGGACTTTCAGTCCATTTCTTTTCTCTCACCTCAAAGTTCTTAAGAAAAAATAAGAAGTAAATGCAGAGAATTCCCTTTAAGACTGGTATCAAAATTTGCACCTAATTTTTCTAGAAAATGTAATATATATATATATATATATATATATATATATAAATGAGTTGGAGGCTTTTGATGGTGTTCTACAAAATCAAACTGGGGGTGAGAGTGGGGGTGTGAATTAATTAAAAACTTGATGTTGCAGAGGCCAGGAGGAGCAAATTTGAGAAGTGTACTTGTTGGTTTAAATCACATGAATGTAATTTTTCATGATTGTCAGTAGCCCTTGTTGGCATGTAGAAATTCAAGAATACAATGAAGACAGCTGAACCAATTTCCCAAAGTCCCACAAGCTTAAGTCCTGAGACTTATCAGGAGAAAGAAAGTCAGATCATGAGTATTGTACAAATCTGTATTACTACTGAAAATATAAACAAAAAAACCCCTATTTTACGCATCATTTAATTGATATTAAATTCATCATTAGTGATTTACTGATTTATAATGATGCTAGAGAAAAGAACCATTACACAATGATGGAATCTCAGATACTCTACACAAGCCCTTCAGTTAAAAAAGCACTTGTTATGTGATCACAAATACATCAGATCAGGTAAGATGAATGAGCTATTTTTTTGTTTATATTTATATTGAGCTAAGAAAATTAAAAGCATTCAATTTGTAATCAAAAATTTGATGCCATGAAATTTTCTTATGCCTGCACAATAATTGTACTGAATAGTGAGTATCTCTGTGGCATATTGGCACATGTGTACAACATAATTTGGCCAACTTCACTTCCCAGTACTCTCCCTGAACCTCCCCTCCTTCTTCCCCCAATCCCTTCTTTTATCCTGATAATATTCCATCTGCTTTCACAGTGTCCTTTTCCCCCACTTCTCTTTCTAGCTTCTGTGTATTGAGAGAAAACATTCAATACTTGACTTTATATAAGTCTGGTTTATTTTCCTTAGCCCAATGCTCTCCAGTTCCAACGATTTTCTTGCAAATGACACAAGTTTGTTCTTCTTTATGGCTAAATAAAGATTTTTTTCTTTATCCAGTCATCTGTTGATGGGCACCTAGATTAATTCCATAACTTTGCTTTATGAATTGTGCTGTAATAACATGGGTTCGAATGTATTGCTATGGCATGCTGACTTCAGTTCTTTTGGATAAACATGAAGGGTCATGTGGTAGTTCTCCTTTTAGGTTTTTGAAGAGCCTTCGTATTGATTTCCCCAGTGACTCTATTAATTTACATTCCCACCAACAGTGTGCGAGTTCCTTTTCCCTGCATCCTTGTCAGCATCTCTTGTTCTTTGTATTCTTGATGTTTGTCATTCTGAGTGGAACTATATGGAATCTCAGTGAAATTTTGATTTGCATTTCTCTTATGACTAAAGTTATTGATTTTTTCCTTATAATTGTTGGCCATTTTCTTCTTTTGACATACGTCCAGTTCATTTAACTATTTAATGAATGAATTATTTTCTTTTATTTTTTTGTGTGTGTATATTGGGGGGTGGTGAGTTCTTTATATTCTTTGTCAGAAGAGTAACTGGCAAGACTTTCTCCCATTCTGTAGACTCTCTTGTCACAGTTTTGTTTCCTTTGGTGTTTCAGGAGATTTTACATTTGATGTCATCCTAGTTATAGATTTTTGGTATTATTTCCTGAGCTATAGGAGTCCCATTCTGGAAGTTGTTGCCTATGCCTATATGTTGAAATGTTTCCCCTGTGTTTTCTCCTAGCAAATGTGAAACCAGGCACTGTGATGCCTCCAGCATTGCTCCAGCATTTCTTGCCTAGTCTGAGTATTTTATTCTTCCATATGCATCTTAGGATTGTTTTTTCTAGGTCTGTGTAGAATGCCATTGGTATTTTGGTGGGGACTGCATGGAATATCTAGATCACTCTTGGTAGTATGGATGCTATGAAATCTTATGCTATTTTTCTCAAAAGACCAAAAGGCTATAGAATCCATGTAAATTCAATATTTAAGAATGAATGCTGTTCTTGTATTAACTAAACAGCCAAATAAGAGCAATGACATGGGGATGGGGTTGTAGCTCAGAGGTAGAGCACTGGGTTTTATCCCCAGAACCATATAAAAATAAATAACAAGATAAAGGTATTGTGTTCATCTACAGTTAAAACTATTTATAAAAAGGAGCAATGACATAAAATGTATTACATACAGGACCAGAAATTAGATATCAGGTATAGGGTATGCATTGAGAAGGAAACTTTTATTGTTCAGAGTTGGCATTAGAGGTCTATACTTAAACTGTGTTGGAAAATCAGGAGAACAAAGTTGGAATCATGAGCTTTCAGGGTCAAGGTTCTTGCTGTTTGAGACAGCCAGTTTGCAGCAAGGGGGAAATGAAGCCAAAATATACCAAGACACTGAAATCAGAGGCAGGGAGAAAGCCATGTTGTATGAGCCCATGGATTTCCCCCATCAGCCCTCCCAATGCGACTCCATGCTTGCTGTTTTTGTGTTCTATCAATTCCACAAATCAATCTATTTCAATTTTTGCTCAAACTGCTTAGGTTTCTACCCGTTACAACTACAGCACTACAAGGGCCTGTTTATGCCACATTGAGGGCTTCCTGTGGCTCTGCAGCCCTGACATTCCTCCCCAAACTGAAACCCTTCCTTCCAGCACACTGATGTTTTTACGGATTGGATCTCCATATGAACTGTCACTACATCATCGAGAATACAGCCCACTTTGAGTGGCAGAAATTAAAATTGCTAGCTAATGGACCAAAAGGGGTACTGACTGCAGCTGCTTCAGAGACTAAGGGAGGGGCAGACTCCCGCTCAGGGAAAAATCATCGTCCTTTGAGATTGCTCATCGTTGGGGCATTTCAGTTAATAAGGGAGTATATCCAGGCTAGTGTGCTTAGTCAGGATTGAGGCAACAGGAAGCGAAATTGCTCTGGCTGAAAAAGGAAGAAATACCTTTTTAAATTGGACAAATGTCAGAATAACCCCGCAGGGTCGAACAGCATGTCTATGTACCCCATAGTAACCAATAGTCCGGCTATGCAGAGCAAGAGCCAGTTTATTTCCATGAAGAGATGGAACCCTCCTGCTTCTGAGTGGCTGAAGTTTCTGGTTAACAGGAACTTTGGTCGCATGTTCAGAGTTGGAAAGTTAGGCTCATTTGTGTTCGTTTTGACAAATTCAGTAGATTCATGAGTCAAGTCTCTCTGGGGTGAAACTGAAAATGTTTTGAACTTCCTCATTTTGGCTGAGATCCATCTCATACATAAAGGCTCCACTTTGCAGCCACAAGAGCAAAAGCATCACTTCTTCTGGGGATGATCTTGTTCCTAAAATCTGCTTCTGCTATTTATTACCTATCTTATTGATAATTAGCCTGCTATATTAGTTTTTCTCTATATTCTTCAGCTGATTGTGCTTCTGCTTTTGTATCAGACTTTCAAATTTGTGATTTTCATGAATTTAAGGAACCTGAATTTTAAACTAAGGAAGCTTATGCATATTCTGAGGGATGGTTGCTCATAACAATAAGTGACATTTATTTAATTTGTGCATGTTGGATTAAAATTTTGGCTGAGGGATCAATATGGTTTTCCCCTATGATGGGTTATTTTGAAAGATAAATGTGTGCTTTAATTTAATCCTTCAATGCATTCTGCCTGTGAATAATGCTTTTTAATGAATTTTACATTAGTTAAAAAAAAAATCCTGACAATGCTTTGCAAATCTAGGCCTAAATGAGGAGGGAGAGGGAATAGGAAGTGGGTGCAGGGTTGCACAGGGAGGGGGCAGCCAGTGACTATGGATGGAAAGCAGGCACTTGTGAAGGGACAGTTGAGTGAACCCAGGGCAGTGGGTTTCTCACAGAAGCTGGTGATGGGGTTGAATTCTGATCTGATGTTACACAGAGGTCGAAAGAGAATTAAACTTATCAGTAAGGATCCTTTAAAATTTTTCTTAATGATACAGAACTATACTTTTAATATATAAAAGTAAACTGTTAAAATTAAGTTTTAATCCAAAACCATGAGATGTGCCCTTCATGGTGTAATATCTGCAATCTCATTAACAGAAACACAGTCTAGTCATAAAAATTAATTAAAAGCAGTCAAATTAATTATTAAACATGTTGCGGGGGACTTTTAATCTAAGATTTCTCTCTTTTTTCCATCCTCTACCAATATCTCTCTTGCATCCACGACTGGATTCCTAGCAGAAACAAACCCTAAACAAACTCTAACCCTATCTCAATCTTCAACCCCAACCCCAATCATCTCCAACCTTAGCCAACAGATACTTGTTGAACATGTACAGACTGTTGAGTTTAATTTTGAATGATATGGCTGCATCTGTGGATAAGACAGAGCAGGTCCAGTTCTCCCGGTCCTCTGCCCTTTGTTCAGCAAAGCAATGATAATAAAAAGGTCAAATAAGTAATGTATATAATAATATGTCAGTGATTACAAATAATAAGAATCAAAAGCCATGCTAGTGAGGTCTGCTGGAGGAGTAGTGGCCAGTGAAATCCTCACTAAGACATGGATTTCAAGCAAAAACTTTGAAGAAGTGGAGGAGGGAGCCATGTATAGTAAGCACAAGAAAGTCCGGTGGGTGAGTACTTCTGGCATGTCCAAGGGTGGGGAAGAGGCCCATGTGACTAAGAGAAAGTATGATGGGGAGATTAGGAGGAAAAAAGGTCTGAGAGTGTGTGACATTACATGACACGGCCAGAGCTCCTCCTCTCTCCTGCATGTGATGGGGGCCCTGGTTGATTTCTGAGCAGAAGAATGACATGGTCTGACTATGCCTTAAGAGGCTGAAGGGAAGCAAGGGCATAGACAGGAAACTCAACAGGAGACTTTTACATTGAGGAGAGAGACTTGGTGTTTTAGAGCATGGTCATGGCAAAGCCGATGGTGGAAAGGGGCAGAAATCCTCAACACATTTGGAAAGTAGTACCAAATGAGATGGCTTTTTGATAGACCGTGTTGCTCAGAGAAAGAAGCCAAGCTACAGGTTGAGAGTGAGGATTGTTGGGCAAATTTGGAGTTTCAATCAGGTAAAAGCCAAGAAGAAATAGTCTTCCTGGAGAGTGGAGGAGTTTGTTCTAGGGAAATACATCACCAGCGTTAACTTCATCTTGGGGTTCATCACAGTTTCTGGTCTAGGAAAGACCCCCTCAATGCCTGAGATCCTGCAGGAGGCCCTTCTCTGTATCACTGTCTCTGGGCTCAGTACAGAAACATGCAAGACAGACTTCAGGATCAGGCCCAACAATGTCAGGCTTATGGTCAGCCTCCATGAGAAGCAGAAACAAACAATGTCATGGATGTGTTTCTGAACAGGTTTATTTATTTATTTATTTGGGTACAATTGAACTTAGGAGCACTTAGGGAAATACAAGTGGGCACTTGACCACTGAGTCACATCACCAGCCCTATTTTGTATTTTATTTAGAGATAGGGTCTCACTAAGTTGCTTAGTGCCTCGCTAAGTTGCTGAGGCTGACTTTGAACTTGCGATCCTCTTGCCTCAGCCTCCTGAGCCACTGGGAATATAGGCATGCATCATCATGACAGACTCTGAACATGTTTTGATGTCTTCTGTGACTGACCAGGGCAAGAAAGAAGTCCATCTGCTGATGGGCCAGCACTGGAAGTAAGGGGCTGGAGGATGCTACATTTCTTTCAGAGAAACTATAATGTCATTAATAAGCAGGGAACAGTCCTTTAGCACCATTTAAAACGTTCAGCATTAAAGGCTCACTTAGGGGTCACTGATTACATTTAGGTCAAAGCCAGCTACAATTGCACTATTTTTTCAGCGCACAATGGCAGATATACATACAGTAAGTGAGTGTGATTTGCTCTAACAAATACCACAAGGAGAAGGGCAGGGGTTGTAGATATGTGCAGGAGAGAGGAAATAAGGGTGGACCAGGGTTGGAGCTGAGGAGGGAAGAGAGGACTTGAGGCCAGGGACACCAGGAAGAGAGAAGAATTGGCAGGACATGATGTCTGAAGCCCTAGAGTGAGATAAAAAAAAATAATAAGTGGTGATTAGAGATAGAAAGGTCAGGAATCACTACTGCAGAGAGTTCACAGTGATTGGAATAACAGGTTCAGGGATGCAGACCATACATTAACTTTTACTTTTTCCTTTTCCACAGGGGATCTACTTCCTAAATGTACAAGATAGCTTGTGGGTTGGGAAATACAGAATCCCTCCAAAATGCACAGAGCAGGGAAGTGTAGGTGGTGGTGAAGAGTTGTTGGAGCGTGGAACAGCAGGATGTTGAATGCTACACATTTAATATCTTGTCTTTTTAAGCCTTGCAAATCATTTATATTTTCAATGGGAGTGATTGAAGATTCTATCTCAGAGTTTTGTTTCTCTGACAGCATTATGGGCAATCAGATGAAAAATGAGGAAAAAAACTGTATAATCACCAATTGTTTAGAAAAGGAAATGTTCACAAATAAATCTACCCTTTCTCTAGTGCTGAATTGCCTGATTGTTTTTTCCTTCTGCAAGGACCCAGTATGGAGCTGAAAGCTCATATGGGACCCTAGACAGTCTGATACATAGCAAGGGACCCTATTGTTCTGCAGTGCACATTTCCTTTGTTTGAGGTTTTCTGGGAAGGGGGAGAAACTGAGATTTTTATTCCTTTGAGAAAATTAAAGGTGAAGTTAGGCAGCTTCTCAATGAGGATGTTGTTCACGAGTTAGGATATTCTTAAAAATGTGTCAGGGAACAAACCAAGGCAGACGGTTTTAACAGCACACACTATATGTTCTGAATTGAACTCATTATTGATTATCAGTGATAACTGATAGGGATTTGACCTGGAATAATTAACCACTAAATAAAGATGATTTAAAAAATTAAACTAATTAATTTGTATTTAACAGCCATGATTATTTTAAAATTTATATACATACAGATAAAATTATGAATGCATATATAATTACATAGCATATATTTGTAAATTCATAAATTTACTTATAAATTCACAGATTGAATGTACATATGTATGTATCAACAAAAGATAACTATAATCTCTTCATGAGCTAATGAAGATCTTGGTAAAATATTTTCTTCCATAGCAGCTTAATTTCTGGGACAGAATCCCTGGAGAATAACAAATGAAGTTGAAAAAGATAGTTTCACTCTTCTGAGTGGGGGAGATGGTTTCAGGGCACCCTTACAAGGCTTTGTTTCTGATTCTGAAATTACAATTATGCCTTCTGTATTGCAGAGAATCCCAACTTGATAAATCCTAGACTAATAAAACCCAGGTCCAGCCCTACCTCTGACTACTCTAAGCATGAAAACTGCACAATCCCAGTAGAGTTTGGTACAATATAAAGTCCTACATTTATTTAATATTCTTCCTTTCTCCAGCTCAGGCCTAAATTGGGCTTTGAAGTTCCTCAGGGAGTCACTGGCCACTCTTGTCTTTCCTCCCTTCCTTTTTCTCTGAATGGCTTCTGTTCTTGGCCTCACTGAGGTTGGGCTTAGGGGAAGAGTCACAGGTGGCTGGTACAGCAGCAGCCTGTTGTGAGTGACTGCCAGGTACAGCAAATAATCCCACATCAACACCTTTTCCCTTACACAGTGCTTTGGTGGATTCCTTGGTCCTATTTTCCTCTGGAGACCTCTTGGTTGCTGGTACTCTGTGGAGACAATATCTCTCCTGGGCTGGCCACCTGTGAGTCTGACACCTCTGCCCCTGGTTTCCAGGGTCCACCCGTCTGCTGCTGTCCCTGTGCTTCTTCAGATAGAAACCTCTATGGGGTTCCATTTAAGGATATTTCTCCAGCACAGTCTACTTGGAGATTTTGAGAAGCCTTTTTTGGGTAGAAATGTAGCTCAACCCAGTGAAATTCCCACCCTGTTTCTCTGGATGAAATTTCTCCCTAAGTCACTTTTCTGGTGGCTTGAGACTAAGGAGGAAGCATCACCTCCCCTTCCTCAGAGATGTGTGTGGGGTCATTCCAGCTCACTGGCAGCTCACTCTGAAAGAAATTTTCTTATCCTTTCAATATCTTTTAGACTGAGATCAGCCCCTGGCAAATGATGGAAGGACCAATTTTGGACTGCCCCTCCAACCTCTTTGAAAATCTGAGGGAATGGTCTGGAATAAAATTTCTCTTCAAAATATAAGTGTTCTTGGGGCTTATTGTTTGATGCTTCACCTTAAAGCAATTACAGAGAAGCAGGAACAGTGGCATTCAATAACCTGTTAAACTTCCAAATTGGAAAATTCAGGAAAGTGGGGATAAGACAAGTCTAAAAGACTATTTTGGTAAATGAAGCCAATGTACAAAAATGGCAATAAAATGGCATGTGAGACACTGGCCAGTCAAGTCTGGAGAGCCTGCTTGGGCCAAGGTGCTGAGAATAAAACATTTCCATTTGGGACTTGGCAGTTCATGCTCATCTTAAAGTGGTCTATAATTTCCTTTCCTCTCTAGGTTTTCACCTGAAGATGTAACACTAAAGAGAAAGAGGCTAGTCATATGGAGGCATAGAATCTAAGAACCAATGATTACATTTTTATGTTGCAAATGGGTCCACAAAAAGAAGGATCTAGCCCAACTTCCTGCAATTTTGTACATATACTCTGTAATCACATTGCCCCAATTCTCAAATAAAATCTCAAGTCTTTTGGAATAGCCTAGAAAAATCTGGTAGGTAAACTTCTAGTCTCAGATGGCCTTCATGAACAAATACAGTTTTATTTTTATTTCCATATTATATTTGAAGTGGAAATGGAAATATATTAGTTTGAAAAAGACTGTATTGGATCACTGTGATGAAACTATTACAATGTTAATTTCTTGTGAAATACATGATCCTTGGTGATCTGTATCATAATGGTGACATTATCTATGAACTATTTCCGATACTTGGCTGGGAGGTAGGAAAACAAAACCCCACATTTGTAGATACAGATGTGCATTCTTAGCTTCATCTGCCCTAAACTTTTATGAAAATTAATAATTTGCTGAAAAAAATTTCAGCTTGGTCCTTGCCTGGTCATGGAGTCACTAAATTCTTCAGTTAAATGAAAGCCACAGGTTTAAAAACAATTTAAAAATTATATATATATATATATATATATATAATTTGTGTCAAGGTTAAAAATAATAATTAGAACATTATTCTAAGTCACTCAAAATATCTTAAATTTGCTTTGGAATATTAGCATTTCATGTTTGGCCTCAATATGAGTGTAAACGCTCCTATCTATAAAAAACATAATACATTTCCATTTATCATTATTTTGATTGGAGTGAATAGGAGTTAGGTAATCTACTACCTGCCTAAATGTGTAGTTGTCATCAGTGAATGCCTAAGAGTACAAAGCAGTTTTACATGGCCAAAAATGCCTTCCTTATAGCACACTTGTTCTCCCTTTTTCCTATTTGATAAGTGGCTCTGTTAAAACAACAGTCTTAATTACATTACAGCAGGAGGTCATTTAACATTCAAATATGATTAACTTGGTGGAATTTTCAGAGAATGATTTTTAGCTTTGTCTTTTCATCTCTTGGATTAAAAGCCTGCTTAATGAAGGAAACATGCTCTATGAAATGTTTTTCACCTGACTAGTGGCAATTGTTCAACCATACTAAGTATTTTTTGTATCCCGATCTGCCTCTGTCTCCATATAATTGTATAAAACAGGAAGTGGCTAATAAGTTATCATTATATAATATGCTTTTCCTTTTTAGAAATTAAGGTCATTTTCACATTGTAATGATTGTTAATATTAGCTCAGATATTTCTCACATGAATGGTCACTTTTCAATCCATCTTAAACTCTGGATGATCTATTGATTATGCAAATAATTAGATGCTATCAGTATAGTCTGATATGTATGTTAGAATTTTCTGCTTCATGTTAGCCTTGAAAACTCTTTCAATGTACTGGAGGTTTTTCCTTTGCTAGCAAAATCAATAGTGATAAAATGTCTGTTATTTAATACACATCTTTATTTAACATCTCAATTTTAAAGTTGAGAAGGTCCTATTAAATCAATTGTCAATATCACTGAAATTGATTATCTGTTCTACTTGCTAATGTTATGCTCTAGCTTTAAATTCCAATATTTCTCACAACAAGCATCCTTTGATATGAGGTTGTATTAAAATGTCTTCATTGATATGCACTACACAATACTGAGGACTGTAGCATGTTTGTGTCCCCAGAGATTAGCTCCTGGAGTTTTTTGTGCATAAATTGATTGAGGAGTTAAGGAAGTAGAACTAGATAGAGGGAGAAGTTGAAGGGCTGTGCTATTGTACCAGAAGCCTCTGAATGCTGGAGCTGGGAGAGTCCTTCCCCAAATGGAAGCAGGAAGGCTGGGTATACACATGCTGACAGTGACCTGTCATTTCTTCACACTGTCCCTGGGGAAGGGGAGTGATCTTGATCTGGGTAACTTTTCAGATGAGGACAATTCCTGGAGATTAGTGTAGAACCTTTGGCTACCATATCTTCAGCAGCTGGAGGAAAGCACACTTCAGTCCTGAGGAGGCTGGGTCTGAGCAGACCACTGGCAAAATTACTACAAGGGGTGAACGAGTGGGTTCTAAGGACAACAACTTCGCTACTTTACTTTGTGCAGGTGTCCTTATTGCCTTAATATATACTCTGAGGTTAACTCTAAATGTAAACAACCTTTAGAAAGTGCCTAGTTAATATTTATATGAGCTTCCTTTAATGGGAATTAATATGAAGAGAGTGGCCTTTGTTATTCTAGGTGTGTAGGAAGATGAAAATAACAAGCATAGGTGTTTGCAACTGTATTTTCCCCAGGTCCCCTGCTAGCAAAGGGCAATTGTGCAATGTTTCATGTACTCATTAGAAGAATATATAATGGCTCTGGCACAGAAAGGACTGGTGACACAGAAAAGAAGCATCCTGCCCTCAATTCTATGAACTTCAGGAGAAAACAGGTAAGTTAATAGTTATTACATAGTATGGCATATGTCAATTAGGAAGAGAGGAGACAGATGATCTAGGGGAAAAATCTACTGTTGTGCAGGAGCAGGCTCCTACTGCTTCACTAAAACCACTTAAATGTTCTGAGCATTGCCACTTTGTTGCTAAACACAGGCATTATTAATAAAATTATATAAACAGCATTTTATGATTTAGTTCAAAAATAAGGTTAATACATACTCAAAACTCATCTCTTTCTACCTATTTTACTATTATTTATGTTCCTGAGGTTCTTCATGTCTATTTTGTCTGACTGACAGAAATGTCTGTAACAGTGTGTCACCTGATAGAAATATCTGTAACAGTGTGTCACCTGTGCTTATTTTCCCATTTCTGTATTTGGGGGTATTCCACTGAGAGCTTGACATTGGTCATGGTGGAAGTATTTACACTATAGGAATTGACAAATGCTTCTTCCATCATCTCACTTTGTAGGGTTTGACATATTGTTTTGTTGAGTATGGAAACTTAAGAAATGCAATGAAGAAAAATGTTAATAAGGCATATTAAACTTAAATGTGCATCATTTCTTTAGCCATTACATTGTGAATAGTGCATGTGTGCATACATTTGTGTGTGGGTGCGCTCATGCACACGCACACACACACACACACACACACACACACACACAACTAAGGAAATGTTCTTCCAGTAGTCAGAGATCATTATCGTATTCAGCAAAGGACTTTGTCCTGTCATTGATGAATGGATGAAGTGATCAAATACATCTTGATTTTTTTTCACTCTTTTGAATTTACTAATGTAGATGAGAATATCAACTAATATTTATATCAGAACTATTATAAGTTTTTCAATTATGTGAGCAACTTTTGAACTGGAAAATAAGCATGTATTCAGTTCAATTTTATGGAATCATAGTTGATACAATTAGTTTGCCTAAGAATACAAGAATTCAGCAAAAGTCTAGATGAGTATTCTGTGAGATTCAAATAGTTATTTAATATTTGCAATACGGTGTAATGTATATTTAATTTTGTAAATTATATGCTATACATTCCATTTGCATGTGTAAAAACTTACAATAAATTTATATGTATAACAAATATATTAATTATAATTATGAACATATGTTGATATATATGAAGTATTTTTCCTCCCAAAGAGTGAGTTGTTAAACCCTTTACCAATATTCCACTGGATGAAGCAGAGCTGATACAGAATTTGCACAGTTACTGTATGAGCTCATGGAGGAGTGTGGGACTCAGTCTGAAAGGATGGAGTGAGGGGAGCAGGGGAAAAGGAAGGGGAAAGCTGGGTGAGATTGCCTGTAGAATTCTGATTTCTCCTCTTTTGCCCATACAAAATTTCGCTTTATAGCAGATAAATAAGAAGAGAAATTAATAGATTCTTTTAAATTATGCCATCAGTATTTCTGATCACAAATGCATCCATTATTGTTTTAACCATAAGAACGTTTTTCTTATAGTTATTCCCATTTCTGCTGCACCCATATTTTTGTGACAACACACCAGGTTTCTTGAAGTTGCCTGCTTTTTTTGGTAAGATGTGTCTGAGCAGTTAGGCTTTTTAGATATTCTCTTTACTGGTTACTATGGCAGGACCGCTCCTTGAGTGTTTTTGGTACACCCAAACTTCTCTCTCACCTTTGGAAAGCATCATTTATTCATTACCTCAAAACAGCACTTCCTCTAGGTCTTAATTTCTGTGTTGGGTATGGCAGCGTCCAGAGAGCAGGATGGGATGTCTCCCTCAATTAGTCCTTCACAGATGTTTTGGTTTGGCTATGAGGTGTCTCTCAAAAGCTCCTGTATTAATGCAGGAATATTCAGGCTTGAAATTATTATATTAAGTTGCTGTTAACTGTAGGTAAGTGGGGCATGGCTGGAGAAGTTGGGTCTCTGGGGACATACCCTAAAAAGGTTCATCTACCTGATGGTCCCTTCTCTTTTTCAACTTACTTACCACCATAAGCAGAGAAGTACTTCTCCACTATACTCTTCTGCTGTGACGTTCTGCCTCATCTTGTACCTGGGGCAATGAACTCTGCGGAAGATGGAAAGAATCTCTGAAATTGTGAGCCAAAATAAATGTTATCTTGTCTAAGTCGTTTTCTTCTTCTCTAAGAAAATTTACAAAGAGGAAATATTTATTTGCTATACTATGTTTGTTATTTAACTTCGAAGCAAATTAAAGTATGATGTCAATTTGTGCTTCATGCAAATGCCCATGTCTGAGGCTATGGATATGTAATTGTTTAGACCCTGAATTAAGCCAGGGGCTCCTATGGTCTTCTTTGTTTAGAAGACACTTTGCAGGTTTTTAATTTACTACACACATTTGAAAACTTCTAAGTTGTTCTTGTATTTTGTCACAGTTGTTCTTGTATTTTGCTCTCCTGTTGTAATACAACAAGAGAGCATTTCTTTGGTGATGAGTCAACTCTCAATCTTCCTGAGACAACTATTCCCAGGTCCTAGGAATCAGGTCTCAGGTTCCAGATCTTCTCCTTCCACATCAATTTTGCTATTTTTCTCGCATGGATATGCTTTATTTAATCTTTGTATAAATCATGATTGAATATATGGCAAGTCAAAAATATCTTTGAATTAAAATTTTAAAAAGTCATGATTCTCCCAATCAGAATCATTTTTAGAATTCTTTAAGACTTTTCAAAGGTAAAAATCATTTTTAAAAGACAACATAGGATAATTATGGCAAATTTTTAAATGAATTTTTTTTTCTAAAAAATCATTTATTATATAGCACCTTCCCTTATACTATAAACATTCTGTGAGGAAAGAAACAGTAAATTCCATCTTATCAACCTAAGGGACCAGTCTAATGCTTGTCACATATATGAATAAATCTATAAATGACTAAATTCTGGTTAGGTAAGTGAAGCTGTAAATAGCATTTATGTTGAATATGTCCAGGATCAAACTGATGTGAAGAGAAGGGGCAGTGGAAAGTTAAAGCTGTAGGATTTTGAGAGCTCTTGTTTAGTTTTTTATTTGAACAGATTGATTGACCTTTGTTATAGAAGAGTGGTAGAGAAAAAAGGAAGAAAATTTACAAAGAGGAAATATTTATTTGTTATACTGTGGTTGTTATTTAACTTAGAAACAAAATTAAAGTAAGATGTCAAATTGTGCTTCATGGAAATGCCCACGTCTGAAGCTATGGTTGTATAATTGTTTCGACACCAAATTAAGCCAAGGGGCTCCTATGGTCTTCTTTGTTTTGAAGACACTTTGAAGGTTTTTAATTTATTTATCTATACATATTTGAAAACTTCTCAGGCATGTATGTAAGAGGCCACACTTATTCAGCTGCTGATTGCTTTATGGATTTCATAGAGTCCTTATGCTGAATCTATGGCCCTCACTCCTGGAATACACAGGACACAATCCCTGACCCCAAGGGGCAGGAAGTTTAGTTGGAATAACGGTTGCCTTCCCCCCAACTTCCCCTTAGAACTTCAGGATGGGTCTTATGAAACATTTTTCTGTGGCCTTTTATGAAAGGGATGAAGATCATAAGATAATGACAGAAAATCTGGAAGGACATTTCCATCCCTACCATTAAAAAAAGACATTAATGTCATTTGGGGTATTAATTCCAGATGACAAATATAATAAAAAATAATTGTTGCATAAAAACACAACATTATTGGTATATAAAAGCCCATTCAGAATTTTAAAATTCACATATATATATTCCTATCATGTCTATTTAGTGCCACATAAGTATGATGCCTTAAGGATTTCTGTGAGGTAATGGTATTTTTATTTGACATTTGACCATAATTAGTGATTTGTTTTTTTGGTAACCATCTTGCTATTAATCACTGCAAGTTATTTTTTTTAAAATTTCAAATTGCTCATTTTTAGAGATGATTTTATATCCGTAAAGATGAAGAGGAACTTTGATTGTCTGGCTTGCATCTATCTTAATAGTCAAAGAGACAGTTTAGCTCTCCTGGAAAGGCGAAATGTGACCCTGGGAGTACACCCTTGAGAGATGATGCTTCAGTTCAAATTGGAATTCACAGTGTAATTGCAGCCTGTGGTAATGCATCTCCAACCACTTAAAATAGCTGTTAGAAGGGTAGGGCTTTTCCCCTGAGGAATGGCAGTGCTCCCTCAATGTCTTTGTCTCTTCCAAATCACCAGAGCAGCCTTTGAACAATACACAAAGAAACACAATATATGATATTTCCTGGAGTGATTTAAAAATCAACAGAAAACAAATATATTCCCATCTTTTGGACAATTTTTACAAATAAAAAACAAAAAAAGCAAATACATAGAATAGTATTTGAAAATATTATATTTGAGCTAATTTTTATGCTTCTATAGTAAAGGTAAATTTTGGACTTCTTGTTGTACTAGAGAATAACTGAACAAACTCTTCATTGTACAGGCCACTGTGTCCATTGTATCTGTACTATTTTACAGAAAAACATGCAATGAATAAAAAAAGTTCTCACCATTTTTCAATCCTCCGTTGGTAAACCCTGTGACTTGCAGCAAACTGTGAGATATTTATTTTTATTGCACAGATTTAATTCATAGTTTTCATAAATATCCAGTAAAGGGGGCTATTTGACTACTTTTTTCCCCCCATCAAATTTGAATAGAAAGTCACAAAATCTGCTCTTAAAGAATGTGTTTGGAAGAGACTTCCAGTCACATAGTGGGTTATAAAGTACAGAAAGATGTGAAGATAAAGTGGTAGATGGTAGTTGGGAGACCACTGCACACCTAGAAAAGAATAGGAAACACGGGGACAATGCAGAAGGTGTATATTCTATAATTTTCAGAGCCGATGGAGCACCAACTTCTCCTCTCCCTGGTGAAGCATGCTGAGAGGGAAGACCTGGATTGGGATGAGTTAGCCTGGCTGTGAAGTGAGCCCAGGAAGAATGACCAAGTCCAAATCAGGAAAGCAAGAGAGAAGTTTGAGAGTCCTGAGAGGACAGGTTTTAAGTCAAGTTGGAAGAACAAGAATGTAAATGATGGTAAGGTTGGATGATCAAGGAGACTGGGACAACATGAGGAGGAACAAGGGGTACTGCAGGTTGATCTTATCAGTTAGGGGACTAAAATTCAAATGCAGAGAGGCAGCTAGTCAGTTTATGTAGACATCCCTTTTATAAATATTTTTTTTTTCGTTAGATCTATTTATTTATTTTTTACTCTTTAAAATATTGTGTTTAATTCACACATAATCATTATTCATGTTTATGGAACACAGTGTGGTATTTTGATTCTTTTAGATGTTGTGTAATAATAAAGTCAGGGAATTTAACATATCTGTGATCTCATACATTTATCATTTCTTTGTGAAATCCTCTCTTCTAGCTATTCGAAAATATTCAATACAATATTTTAACCCTATTAACCATACAATGGGACATTGGAAATTCATGAACATGATGGTGACTGTTTAAGGCAAGATCCTTAGGTTCAACAGTGGATAAACTCAGAGCTGAAATTTCAAGACTTTCAGCTAGATGGGCTGCCGTAAGTCAGAAAACATAGGCACTGGGAGATCTACAGGTACTGAGGTGACGTTGTGGTGCAGGACCCTCAGTGTCACGAGTAGGACACTTACAGAAACTAAGAAGAAGGACAGATTCATTCAAAAAAGGTGCCCAAAGCATTAGTCATGCAGTGGCTACAACAATGAGTTACAAAGACATGTCAGCGTTGAGCCTCAGTAATTCTGAAATTTTGTTACAGATATCGCCAGCAGCCACCCCTTCCTGACCGAGTCAAATCAAACAGAAGACCTCCAGCAATGTTTCTCTTGCCCAAGTTTAGACCTTTTGGCCTTATTGACAGGTGGGCTTCAGGCCCCAGTCAACCTGACCTGAGGCTGCCTGTGGCACACTTGTGACAGTTCAGAGAGAAGTGATTGCTGAGCAGAGAGCAAACAGGCTGAGACATTTCCTTGACGTCTATCCTCATATATCTCCCAGGCATGTGGTCAATGAGTGGCTCTGGGACCTTGTCCTTAGTCACATCAAGTATAGACACAAGATAAAATCGCGGGAGAGGTTTTGGTGTGATATTATAGAAGAAATGGTTTGATTTGATTTGGCCCTACCTTTTGGATAAATTAAAAAATAAGGATGAATGTAATCTGAGGAGCCCCTCCTGGCGTTAATGTAAAGGTATTGTCTTCCAGGCAAATTTTTCACAGTAGTTCCATGTCCCATGAGGGACTTGATGATCAGAAGGCCTGAGTTGTTGTTCAGGGTTTTTTCCTGTGTGACTTTAATTACACCAACCAATCTTTCTGTTCCAACTCTTTTTTTCCTAAGTATATCTTGAGATCCAGAGTCACTGAATCTTCTGCTAAATCTGCACATCTCTCTGTGGGCAGTTTAAGACTGAAACTCAAGTCCCTGTCTCCTTGCCCCTTCATTGTTCCCACCCTGTTCCATCTCTTTGTCTCTCACAAAAATGCAAACATTTCGTAAAGTTATCAGAAATTATTAAGAGAAGCATTCTAATTTTTTTTCCCTGAAGGAAAAAGGTGTTATCTTGTATTGAGCTCAATTTGATGTTTGTAGCATAAACCTAGCCATTGTCACATGGATTGTGAGAGTATCATGCTTCAGTTATCTGAGGAGATCGCCTGTCTGGTCATCAAGGGTGAGGGATGGGAAGGCTCTGGCTCTGTGGGGTACTTCCTTCTGTGAATTTTGACTCTCCAGGAGATCTTAGTCTTAGAGATAAACACAGATGGAAAAGAACCTCATGTTGTGCTGTGTGCTGGGGTCGTGACTCAGTGGTACAGCACTTGCCTAGCATGTGTGAGGCACTGGGTTCGATTCTCAGTACCACATATAAATAAATAAAAAAAATAAAGGTCCATCAACAGCCAAAAAAAAAAAAAAAAGAACCTCACGTTTGGGGAGTGGGTGGGAGATAAAGGAGAGAGGCATGAAGTGAATTTGATTCCAAAGTGAAGTCATACTGTTTGGGTCAGGGCAAAGATGGCATTAGCTGCTTTAGTCATGCAGCAATCTGGATTAATTATTAAAATCCAAGAAGGAAAGCTGTACTGTTCAGTATTAACCATGACCTATTTGAGTTTTGTTTGTTTGGTATTTGGCTACCCACAGATTTAGCTGTACCTGGAATGAATCAAGAAGGATCCTAAAATAGCTACACTGCCTGGTTTATCTGTTGAGTTCCTGGTGGTTTCAGAGGCAATGGGAACCAGTAAGTCAGGCAATAACTAATGTCCATGCTGGGATCTCACAGAGTTCAGTCATTCATTATTAAAGTCTAGACATTCAAAAGGTACTGCCAACCTCCTAACATTCTTTGGAAATCAACTCCTTTCCTCTTTATTATAAGCACTTTTTGTTTAAGAAAATAAAACTATACACATTTTTTTTTTACATAAATATAGAAATGAGTCCATGTTCAATCTCTTGGTGAATGTGAGACACTAGGGCACACATTTCAAAAGACAGCATCACATTTCCGGTAATAAGAAATGACAACTATCTTTTACATCTCACTTTCCCTACAGCACTTAGTACAATGACTTCAGATTGCAACATATTAAATCTGAAGGTATCTATACATCAAAGTATGAAGTGACTTGTGAGGCTTATCAGAAAAGTGACAGAAGAGATGGAAGGAGAAAGGGAAAATACAAGGAAACAGGGGGCTCTGGCTCAGAAGATTCTGTAAGAAAATCTTGCTGTAGGAATTGATCTGCTCCTTTCAGGTTGTGTTGTTAGGGTCTCCATTTTTTTTTCTTGCTTTCCATATTCAAAATATCAGCAAGTACTATAGGTTTAAGCATTAGATAGAACTCACTTTTAACAGCATCTCATTGGCTTCTTGGCTTCATCACTTCTCACATGAGCAACTGCAATAGCTTCTTATCATATCTCTACAGTAGCCCCCCAACATCTCTTTTCCATGTAACAGCCAGGTCCTGAATTGAAGATGGGGTCATAGAGTTTCTTCCTGATACTTCTCAAGGACTCCCAATCATTTGTAAACTAAAATTCCAACTCCTTTCCATGGCCTATTCTATCTGTGCTGGATTGACCTCTAGACGCTGCAGTAATGGACACATCTTTTATCTGTGTTCCTGTAGCATCCTCTCTTGAAGTGTTGGTCTCTACCAGTCATTTTCTCTACCAAGTAGAATCAGGCAGAAGTGTTGTAGTCTCACTCAATGCATAAGTTACAAAAGACCATGACTTCCATTTTTTAGAAGACTCTTTAGGACTCAGGTTGCTTACTTTGATGAGGCAGGCTTCTTTGTTGGAGAAACCCACAGAATGAGTGATGGATGGTGGCCTCTGGCAGGAAGGAACTGAAGCCTTCAGTGCAGCATTCCACCAGAACTTGCATCTTGTCAACCATCACATGTGAAGGATCATAGAAGTGGATCCTCTGGAGTTGAGACTCCAGGTAACCACAACCCTAGTTATTACTTTAGCTACAAAAATAGAAAGAGTGGTGGGACTTAAAAATGAGGAGTACAGGCAGTGGATCCCTGGCCCATTGCACAAGGATTTTTGATCAACAGCCTCTGTAAGACAGTTAATGTTGTTTTAAGTCACTAAATCTTGGGATAATTTGTTATACAGAAATATGTAATTAATACACAGCCCTACTGGATCTGAACCTTGGCTACTTTGCAGACCTGGATTTATGTATTTGTTTTCTTTTTATTGTTTAGATTTTAAAGCCCACAGTGGTTTAATTTTGTCCATTTTCAGTGCCTAGAATACATAGGCACAAACTAAATCCTTATTGATTGGGTTCATCTTATTTTCTCATCCAAGAGATAATGGTGTTGGGATAAATGCAATTAAATCACATTCATGGGGCTGGGGTCATGGCTCAACTAAGAAATAAATATTAAAAAAATCACATTCATATCTGAACTTCTTTTTTTTAAAGGCTTTTTAAAATATTTTATTTTTTATTTGTAGTTGGACACAATACCTTTATTTTATTTATTTCTTTTTATGTGGGACTGAGGATCGAACCCAGGGCCTCACACCTGCTAGGAAAGCAATCTTTTGCTTAGCCACAACCTCAGCCTTAAACTTCTTATACTATGACTAATATGGTGAAGAGATCAAGTACAGGAAGTCAAAATTAGAGGATCATGAGATTTGGGGCAAGGTATTTGGGGAGTAAAAAATACTGGGTTTAGAAAGAGAGTGTTATGGTTTGGATGTGAGGTGTCCCCCACAAGGTCATGTGAGATAAGAAGATTTAGAGGAGAAATGATTGGGTTGGAAGCCTTAACTCAATCAGTGAATTAATCCTCTGAGAGGGATAGTGGTAACTGAAGGCAGGTAGGGTAGGGCTGGAGGAGGTGGGAATTGGGGTGTGGCTATGGGGTACATATTTTGTATCTGGTGAGTAGATTCTCTCTCTGCTTTTTGATCATCATGTGAGCTGCTTCCCTCCACCACACCACGATGCCTCACCTCAAGCCCAGAAGAATGGAACCAGCTATCCATGGACTGAGGCCTCTGAAACGGTGAGCCCTTAAATAAACTTTTCCTCCTCTACACGTGTTCTGGTCAGGTCTTTTAATCACAGCAGTGGAAAAGCTGACTAAAACAGAGAGTAGGTAGTCTGCCAGTAGACAGGCAGCACCTGGTTTGGCCATATTATGGAGAACATGATGGAAATGTTCTGTTCTGTGCTGTCCAGTGTAGGAGCCATGATCCCCCTGTGGTTACCAAGCCCTTGAAATATGGCTGGTGGGACTGGAGGATTAAATTTCAGATTTTATCTCATTTTTAAAATTTAAATAGTCATTTTAGTCATTACACCAGGACGTGTATTTGCTCTTTGACAGTAGGATTTCGCCTTCACAATACGCTCAGACATGAAAGGTAAAGGGTGTCTTAGGGTGGCACAGCTATGCAGGGAGGTTTACTCTGAGACAACTGACAGAAGATACACTCTCTATGCACTTGCCTTGGATTTAAGTCAAAAATGCAAATCAGAATTATTTTTTTTTACATAGAACCAAAAAGATATGCTATACCATCCCTCAGTACTAATTAAATACCTTGTTATAATAATGATAACTTTCAATGTTTAACTTTTTATTGTCTCTTACCTCATTTGATCTTATTCTTTTGTTCATTCCCACGGTGGTGGTTTTGAACCCTGGTAAAAACAAACAAAAATTTTGTACTTGGTATGTACTTTCTGCCACATCCAGGGCAAGTGATGATTACCACCTAACAATATCTCCGTTGATGGCTCAGAACTTGAAATAATCCAGTTGGTTCCCTTTTTTGAGTTTGTGATATCTGCCTTGTCATGAGGAACATTAGCCTCTGAGATGCTGTGTTTCTTCCCCCTTCCTTAATTATTTTTCCTTTTGGCTTCACAGAGAACCTAAACTGCCTTTTGACAAGTGATAAATGCATTGAAACACCAATGGTCCCAGTTGCTCTGAATAATTAAAGAAATTCCCCTTAGCCCAAATCCTTGGCTGCAACACTAGAATCCTTAACCCAGATTTTTTTTTTCCTTTGATGGATATATTAAAGGACATGCTTATTTCCTGGATAGTAATAATAATGACCCAAGAAGTCCTACAAATGTTGAGGTGTTTCTAAACACGCTTCAGCCTTAACATCTATGAAAGGGTCTGAGGTAAGAAGACCTGATTTTAAGTTTATGTTCTGCTAGAATTTAAATGTGACCTTGAGAAGGTGTTGACTGTTCCTGCTTCGTTCCCTTCTGTCAAAGACAAAACAGGGATGACACTATTCCTGTCTCAGGTTGTTGTACAAATGGTTAATGTCCTATGTATGAGAGCAATTTTATATAGAGGAGGCTGAAGTTTAAATTTCAAAAATCTTGGAAGCTCATTCTAGTTTTAGGATATGCCTTTGACCTTGTTTGTCCTTGGGATATTTACCAGCCTCTCTTTCAACCTAACTTGCCTCCTCTGCCTTAACATATATGTCTCACCTCAGATGTCACCCCTCAGAGGGAATTTACCTGACCACTCCGTGTCAATAACCTTACTTTAAGCATTGCTCATGTTACTGTCTGAAATGATCAAGTCTGTTTATTAGTTTCTTCATTAGCTGCTCCTCTCCACGTACTATATGGATAAAAATTTCTTAAGGATAAGCATGGTCACCATGTTGTTTATGTTTTGTCTCTGCAGTGCCATGAATAGTGTCTGGACCTAGTAAGTGTTCAGTAAAGAATTGTTGACTGTCGAACTCCCAGGAACACTCTCAAGTTGGTCAGAAGCCAGCTACCTTTTCTCTATTGGGGAATATTTACTGAATTTATGAGACCTTCCACTTATCAATTATAATAGCTTGACTGCTATGGAAGCTTTATTTCCTTCTAGATACATTAGAGGTGGCTGTGGGAAATACAGATAATCTGTCACCCTGAACCTAGATTAAATATTTTAACAAAGAGTTCCACAGCTCATCATAAAGCTCTGTTAAATTCCTCCCTGGATGTCCTTAGAATCTATAGTTTAAGGTAGATCTAGATTCATTTTTAAACCTGATAGAATATTTATATTTTTACAAGCATCTATATGCTATTTTTAATAATACAACTCTCCATAATGTTATTTCTCTACACATTATATAAAATTCATAAAATAGTTTTGGATTGTATTTAGTTAATTATTAAATACTTTTTATGATGTGGCCCTTGCTGGCATGAGTTGACATAGCAATCGATTAGTAAAAATATTAGAAAGATTTCTCATGTCATTTTCCAGGGGTCCAGCAAAGGGGTGTTTTGCTTAAGTGGGCACCCAGTTTTTCCAGGCTCTAGGAAACCACAGGGATTTCTTGGTCCTCTAATGTTTAACTGTGGTAGAAAGTGCCTACCATAACTGCTTAAAAAGTCAAGTCTCCAAAGAGGAGATGCTCAAGGAAACACGGTGGTTCAACAGCAGGAGAATCTCAGAATTGACCGCCCCCAACTGGGGCCAGACTATTGAAATGGTGGCATTAACTCCCGCCTTCAAAGCATTTCCTTATGGCAGAGATATTTATTATTCTTAGAGGACTTCGAAGCTGTACAAATTCCTGCAAGTCACTAGTCACATCAGTTTCAGAGAGAACAATTCCCAGTGATCTCAGACCCTAAGGATTTTCACAGAGAAGTCATAAACTTCCCTATACCTAAATTAGCTGAGAGTGTTAATTACATTGCTTCTGGGATTCATGTTTTGGGGCCCTCTGATGGTTAATTCATGCACCACTGTGGTAAATAAGAATACGAAAGATTTTCTTTGCCACATGTCTACAAGGACAGCAAGCACATCTATTTTGAATCACATGTCCATAAGAAAAATTAAAATAGAAGAGTTTTATTTTAAAATTATTTCGATGACCTATTTATAATAATTCTGAACTAAAATTGTCTTGGTAAAGGATGTCATCAGCTAAAGAAAAATCTTGGATGTGTGGTAAAGATGATTTTTAAATCTAAAGTTAGACTAACTGCTTATGAATCCAAAACATAGCAATTGTGTGTTGTTAATAGATAGAGCGTACTTTCTCGAAGGCTCACTTTCTTTGTGTAAGAGAGATATGCATAGGTGGGGGAGGGGGAGAGGAGGGACACATGATGGTTAATGTAAAGAATCCTATTTGCTGTCTAGTGAGACACTGACGAGAGGTTGTGTACTTAGGTCAGACAAAGGCTGGGGTCCTGCACCCTCAGCCTCTCAGGGGATAGTCAGGCTGATGGGAGCCTCTTCCTGCGTAGGTTGTCAGAAGGTTCATGACTAAACTTATCTGTAGAAAGTCTATGTGGCAGAGTGAACTTGATAGGAAAAGTATACTGAAACACATATTCTTAAGTTGGGGGAAAAAGAAAAGAAGGGACACTGGCTTTGCCACCAATGTGAGTTTGTCACCTTGTCTACCTGGCTAGCATTTCTCACTCTCAAAGATATGGGATATCAGAGGCTGGGGACTCTAATTAGAGAAAAACCAATCAATTTTCACCTGTTCCCTAAAAAAGAAGAGCCCTTAAAATAGCTCTAATTAACTTAACTTGCATCTGTTGTCCCTGAGCAGAATTTGATGGATATTCAATTGACAGAGGACTCGCTGATGCCTGAAAAACTGGAAGGATTTTATATCATCAGAGCACTGAATGGGAACTTATTTTTCATATAATCATTCAGTTCCTCCCTTCTTTGTGATGATTGGTTTAGAAAAAAATCCAAGTTAAAACCAATCATCACAAAGCATTCTCTGGGCATATAACAATCATGGCCCAGTGGAATATAAGAGAAGCTTTGCTTGTAGGTTTTGCAAAAGAAGTGTGCTCAACCATAAAGCCATCAAGAGAAAAATTCTCTTTATGTCCCTTGAGACTGATGCTTTTGCTTCCGAAACAGAGATATTGATTTACCTTTCTATGAGCCCAAGGATGAAGGCGAAACAAAGAACAGCAGCAGAAAAATGCAGCTGGAACAGAGGTTGTGCTGTCTGACCTCTGCTTTGCCTCTGACTTTATCTTTAATTTTCACAAGTTTGATCATGATGTGTTCTGGTCTGGTGTCTTTGAGTTCATCTTGTGTGTGGATCACTTACATCCTTGGAGCTATACATGAATGTATTTTTCCAAGTTGTGACAATTTTAGATACTATTTCTTGAGCTCTTTTCTCCATCAGGGAAGCAGATGATGTGAATTTTAGATCCTGTTCTACATTTTCCCATAGATTCCTTGCCATTTTCTTTTTTCAGCTTATCTTTTCTTTCTCCAGCATGGTGGTTGGCCTCCTTCCTCTCCTCTGATGTTTCCCTGGCTGGGTGCAGTAGAAGCTTAATTTTGGCAGCGTGCCATTCCTGAACACAGGTGAGGTCCCTTGCTACAGACTGGAGAGCAGAAAGTCTGGTTCCCCCTCTGGACTTTGCTGAAGGGGGTGGGAATGGGGCTGCAAAGTTTTCCCTGACATTTTTCTGCAGTAGATTGCTTCTTGTCTAAGCGTTCCTGTCTTGCCAGTGTACACTTTTCTTCATTGTTAGCTAAAGAGATCGACTTTTGATGGAGCTCTTTTGGATTTTCATTCATTGTCATTTCTGGGTTATCAATTGTGGTTTCTGCAGCTCCCAGGCTGGGATATAGGCAAAAAAGAAATCCAGGGAGCCTACCAGCAGGGTGGCACTCCATGTCTCAAGGGCCCCTACTCCTCTGCCTTCTCTTCATACGCCAACATTTTCTAATGTCTGATTTTTGGATATTGCCCAGAGTTTTAGCAGCAGCATAGGAGGAAGAGAGAAAAGTCTGGTGCAGCAGGTACCATGGGAGGGCTCTGGAGGCATTCTATTCTGTCACTTCCTCTCCCCACTCCTGTGTTCAGCCCACATGGCTCCACCTTGGTTGAAATTCTGTCCTTAGTTTCTTCGGCTCATGTTCACTTCAGTTCATCTCATCCTGGACCAGAGAATCGTTAAGGAATAATAGGCCAATCTTCAGGAATAATAGGCTGAATTATTTACTGGATATTAACTAAGGCTCTTCCCTACCTACAGAATATTTTCTCAATCATTTTTACCAATTATGGAAAGGTTTTCTTTCCTGGCCATCCAGCTGGAAGTGCTCCGCCCTAGAGTTCTTGGTCATAATTCCTCTGCTGCTCATAGCTGATTACACGCTGTGTAATGCTTTGTTTGGGTTTTCCTACATCTACTAGAAAGTAAATTTCTTGATTGCAACACTGTGCCTTAAATAATCATTTATCACAATATATCATTAGTTGTGATAATGACTAAATTCTTGTTGATTGAGCAGAGGATTAAACAAAATTGTTAAAAGGTTTTGACAATCTTAGTTCTGCTTCCCTTACCAGTAAACATATACACATGAGTCCCACCTACTCTATATACTATGCTGTTTCCTATATATACATACCTGTGATAAACTTGACTTTTATGTAGACATATTAAGAGATTCATAATAACTAATGATAAAATAGACCAATTGACAACTGATAATATACTGTAATAAGTTATGGATTCTGTTTTAGCCAGCTATTTTGTTACTGTGACCAAAAGACCTGACAAGAACAATTAGAGGATGAAAAGTTTATTTTTTGGTCATAGTTTCAGAGATCTCAGTCTGTAGATGACTGACTATTGTTCTAGGCCCATGGTGAAGCAGAATATTAGGCTGAAGGGTGTGGAGGGGGGGAAGCAGCTCACAGCGTGGCTACAGGAAGCAGAGAGAGCTCTGCTCACTAGAAACAAGATGTAAACCCCAAAACACAACTTCAATAACCTACTTCTTCTAGCCACACCCTCCCTGCCTATAGTATCAGCCAGTTAATCCATCAGTGGATTAATGCATGGATTAGATTAAAGCTCTCATAATCAGATCATTTCACCTCAGTTTTAGTCATCTTTTCTGCTGCTGTGACTAAAAAACCTGACAAGAACAATTAGAGGATAAAAAGTTTATTTGGGGGATGATGGTTTCAGAGGTCTCACTCCATAGATGGCTTACTCCATTCCTTGGGACCTGTGTTGAGGCAGAACATCATGGCGGAAGAGTGTGATGGTGGAAAGTGGCTTAGGATGGGATCAGGAAGCACAGAAGGAGATAAAGAGAAGGAAAAAAAAAATATAAATCCCAAAGGCATACCCCCAGGGACCCATCTCTTTCAGCCACACCCAACCTGCTTACAGTTACCACCAAGTTAATCCTTATCAAGGAATTAATGTACTGATTAGGTCAAACCTCTTATAACCCAGTCATTTCATCTCTAAACTTTCTTTCATTGTCTCACACATAAACTTTTTGGGGATATTTTATATCTAAATCATAACATGGTCTCTCCGAGGGATCTTATTGTTCTTTCCCCATTTTACTTAAAAAAAAAAAGTGCTTTATGGTTCCTCTTTAGTATATTGGAATTGGCAGATTACTACTCTTATGCTTTGGAGTAATTTTTAAGTAAAATATTGATTATATGAACATAAGCACTGGAATGCTGTGACCAACAGAATCTGATAACCTGGGATCTGATAACCAATAGGACTACTAAGTCATTCACAGCCAGGTAGTATATACAGCATGGATACCCTGGTCAAAAGGATGAGTCATTTTCTGGGTGAGATAGAGCAGGAGAGCAGAGATTTTATCAGGGTACTCAGAATAGTGTACAATTTAAAGCTTGTGAATTGTTTATTTCTAGAATTTCCCTTTTAATATTTTAGGAATGCAGTTGATTTTTAGAAGTGAAACTGTGGAATCAAGGATAAGAGGGAAGTACTGTATGTTTGAACCCTTTTTTATCCACTTGCTCTTATTCCAGAGATGAAAATGTCCTCCCCTTGAAGCTAATAATCAGCTTTTGCTGCAGATTTTTGTTCTGTGTCTCCCTTTTCTGTAATTTTTACTCTTTCCATTTTATACCAGGGGCTTGAGGTTTTCTCTCAGTACCCTATTTTCTCAATGGTCTTGCACCTTTAAAAACAAAACCGGAGAAAGAAACACAAATAGGCCTTCCTTGACAGAATATTTCATGAATCAGAGGTAGAATGGGGACCCATTATAGTAATGTAGGCCTTAATGAGGAAAGTCGACCTATGATCCTGTCACCATGGATCAAGAAAAGGGAAAGGTCTCAAGGTATATTAAACAAGTGTTTTGATTGGCAAGTACATCTGGTTATTCCACTCTTACTTTTTCTTTAATTCTTTCCATTGTTCCTCTGTCTGGGAACTTGGTCCTTTTCTTCACATGCACATTTTTGGGAAAGTTTAACACTCTCCGCTGAGTTACTCCTGCTACTCCTATTGTTTGCCCTTTAGTCCACCTAACACTGACTACCCTCTGTCCCACCGCTCTGCTGGACCTCCCATGACTGCCTCCAGGTCTGTGTTACTAAGTGACATTTTGCAGCGTCTCCTGCTTCTCTGGCTGTTCCTCTTGGTCTCTTGTAGACATTTCTTCCTTCACTCTCTTTAAATGGCAGAATTCCTCACCAATGTGCCCAAATCCTTGCCACACTGAGACCCTCCTGGAAGATTTGATCTTTTCTGAAGACTGTATTTCTCTTTGGCTGATGATTCTTAGACCCCTTTCATAGATCATCTAGTTAAGACCTCTTACAGTCGCTAACCCACAACAAGTCTGTGCCAATCAAACTCATCTCCAGCCACTTCCTGTCACTGATCTTGTACTTCCCATACTGAGAAATTAAGTAAAATGAGCCATCAATATAAGGGGTCGTTCTGGATTTATTCCTCTCACCCTGAAATATGATTTTGTATCAAGACTTCCCTGTCCAGTGTGTCACTGTGTCAAGCTTTTTTTTTTTTTTTTTCCTCCCTATCCTCACGGCATCATATTCATTCAGGTTTTCATGATTTTTCTCTTTAATTATTGCAAGTTTCTAAACCATTTCCCATACTACATCAGAAAGATCTTTTGGGTTCGCATTTCTGCCTTGGACAAGAGCCTGGATTGGTAGAAGAATAAAAAGCGCTGGGAGTCCTTTAATATCCGGCCCCTGCCTCCTCTTCTAACCTTCTCATCTCTGAGCTCCAGCTGTGCTGAACATTTTACAATTGCCCCAAATTTCTCTGCTTTTGCTTCCTGTCCACCCACAACAGATTTTCCCTTCCCACAGCCATCTCTTGTCCTGAATAATTCCTATTTATCCTTGAAGACTCCAGTCAAGTATCTTGACTTCTTCAAAATCTTTCCTGCATCTTTTCTCCACCTGTCTCACCACAGAGTGTTTCAAGGGGCTGCCTGCTTGTGCTGGAAGTTTGCTCCCCGGGAATACCTGCTTCTCTCACTCTTCTTACCAAACTGTACTATAATTACCTGTTTATTCATCTTTTTCTCTATACTTAAAAAGACTAAGTGCTGTAAGAAAAAGAGACTGTTTCTTACTTTGTATATCTCAAACCTCAAACAATACATTTTTATTGAATGAATGCAACTCTGCAGAGGCTTGGTGGTAGGACTAGATTAGGGCCTCTGATCTAATCTAGTCTGATCTATTTAAAATATCAAATGTTTTAATCTAAATCCCCTTGTAATCATTGTGCACATGCAAAGATCATTCTACTTAATATGGCTACATTTTGCAGTGTGCATTCATCTTAATATTATATAATATCAATCCATAGGCTTCAGAATAATTTTGAGTGGAGGGATGATATTCCCCTAAATTGTTGTGTCCTAATTTATTTGCATGTCCCTTTATTGCCGGCCACATTAGTTGTAAGCCCTTCTTTTTATTTATAAAGAAAACAATTTTGTAATTCTTATATGGAATATTCCCCATTCACTCTCAATTAGGTGCATCTTGAACTAGGAGGGTTCACTATCTCCCTGCTTAGATACACAGGAAGATTTCATGCTCAAACATACTCTTCTCTTTATATCAGTTTTCCTATAATGTTTGCTTTTGAGAATTATTTAGACGAAAGTCATGCAAAAACCAAGAAACTAATGCATATCATTTTTTATTTAGCATTTTTTAAAATTATAGGACTACTTGTCATAAAATACTAGTTTGATTATTAAACTCTGATATTCTATTTTTGTTGAAGTCTGTGCCAGGTTTCATCTTGGAAGAAAATGACACAGTATTAAACCCATAACCTAAGCAAATACCTGTAATGGAGTATCCCATGCTCTGGATTTTTTCCCATTAAAATAGCTGAATGGATGGGTGCCAGCTGAGGTGAGAGGGCAGCTGTTCTGACCTAATGCAGAAAACCTGGGGAGGATAGTCCCCAACATTTTGAACAAAGAAAATATATTTTCTTGATTTTTTTTACAGGATGTATTACCAATATTTAATCTTTCTGGTCATTCATCTTTCAAAAGTCTCCAGTATTTTGACAACTTTCTAAAAAAAAAAAAAAAAAAAGGACACTCAAAGCACTTTATTCTAGATGTGGTCTGGTTAGCATTGAGAAGTGGTCTTATTATTTTTCCAATTCTAACAAATATGCTGTATAGCCAAATATTGCATTTTTGGTTTCTTTTTAGGAACTTCATTTTTTTAAAATGTGATTAAGCAATCATTTGTTATAATGTTTACTCTGTCCTTTTTATGCCTTTGTTTCTTAAATTTTGGTGAGAGGTTCAAATAGTCTAGTTAGAGGTGTGAGTTTCAGGCCCTGTAGGAAGGGTAGGTGTCATGACAGGACAGTAGGGGACTTACTTTTAGCTAGACAGGATCTCACCCCTCTCAGCTCACTCCATATGCTTCATTTACTCAGCCCAGGCATGTGGCCGCTTAGCACAACTTGACCTCATGTTAGTCCTGCTATTCTTTGTTGGAGAAAAATCTTATAGTCCTGTAGCAATTACATGCCTAGTTGACAATGAAATGTCTGTGTTTGTTCAGTAATTGATTATGGTATTATTGAGTTTATGATAAGTATTCAAAATTTTGGGAAATAAAAGAAGTATTTAGCATTTTTTAAAATTATAGGACTACTTGTCATAAAACACTAGATAAAATATAAGTTAATGCCAAGATGTCTTTCATGGGAGGGGCTAGCTAAACTTGAGTGCCATTGAAGACATTCTATGCATCATTACTATTTCTCATTCCCCTGTCTTTCCTGGTTACTTAAAGGATTATACTCCCATGTCCCTTAAAGTTAGGCATAACCAAGCAACTTCTTTGAGTAAGAAAAATTGTGTGCAAAGACTTTTTTTAAAGAAAAAGATTGTTTAAGAATAGCATGATTCTCAAGGTTTTATCCCTGCTTTAGGAAAATGTGAATGTTTCTTTGGAGAGGTTGGCCTCAAGACTCTGGAGTTTATGTATTCAGGGGTTTTGAATGACTATTGTGGGCAGAACCCCAATATGGTTAGCATTGAACAAGAGTCACAGTGAGAGCTCATTTAATATTTTTTGGACAAAACATTGAATGAATTTCCTTGAGGAAATGATGTAGTTTTTTTTTTTTTTTTTTTTTTTGGTGGGAAGAGAATGTTGGAATTTTATATTGGCAGAATTTATGTTTATATTTTGTAAGGTTAATTGTCTGACATTTATTTCAGTAGTTTTTTCATATGCTTTCTCTATCAAATATTAGTAGAGGTCTGAAACAATTGTCTTCTTTTATCATGAAAATGTAAATTCTCAGTGTTAACCATCTTCTTGCTTATATACTCAAAAGAAATGGATGTAAATTGATCTAATTTTTCTTCAATTTCCTTAGATCAAATGTCCTTTAAAAGGTACTTTTTAGGATAAAATCGGTCTTTCCCTTGTTTAATAGGTCTCATCCTCTCATGAGTTTTATATGATGATTCAAGAGCTTTTTATTTTGCTCCAAATATATATTTTAATAAATTCTGAATCAGATCAGTAAAGACACATTTCACATTAAGACAAATTCACAGAATTTTAGAGAGGAAAGAGAACCTTGATATTGTGTGTTTTATTCCTTCCTTATGCAGGGAAAGTTAAAAGTAAGCCAAAGTCCAAGAAAGTGGCCCAAACATGCCATTTTAGACCACAGACTAAATAATTGGTTAAATTATCTCCACGTTAAACTGGAGGCCTCACCGTTGTGTTAAGAGAAACCTTTTAGAAAGTTAAAGCGATGCCATCCATTTCAGATTTTAAACAGCAGTGATGAGAAGAATTTTAATTGTCATGTACAAATCTATTACCTTGAGAAATAGAGTGAGGACAGCTTCTGATGTCTCATTAGTGGTTTCTTGATCAAAGCACAGCTTTTATCAGATGAATAAATGATTTAAAAATGATGAACATGGGCTATGCAACCAGAAGTGAAAAAGAGAGCAGCATCATTTCTCCTTTGAGTTTTCTGCCATCCTCCTGAATGGAAGTGAGTATGATGTTCTGCTCTGGTTTGGTTAAGTGTCAGCTAATTCTTAATCACTAATTGCATATATGGCTGGCATCTGGTCCTCCCTGGGACCACTCCAGTCAGAGGAGTGGTCAAGGAAAAGTTTCTGGTCAGAAATATCAGACTTCCTGTCTCAAATAATGCCAGGCATGTAGCAGGCTGTCAGGAATTATTTGTTGAAATGATATTAGAACTTATCTTTAGTGTCTGTCATATGGAAAAGCAATGGTCTTGAGTGTAAATTTATTTGCAAAGTTACAGGCTGTAGGTGCAAAAAAGTTGTACTTCAAGAGCATGTATAATACAGAGGGAAGCAGAATTTTGTACCCTGAAGGGAAGGAATCATGGAATAGAAACAAGAGTGGCAGTTAAAGACATATATTGTTATAGCGTATAAATTAGCTTAATTCTGCAATTAGTAGTTGAGTGGGTGATCTTTTCTTTTTCTTTTAATTTGATAGACAGGTGTGTTCTTGAGTGTAGCTGTGTAAGCATTATTTGCAAATGTGGATTAAAATAAAAGTGAAACTTTTCTTTCACTTTTCATTAGTGTCAGGAAAACCTATTTTCCGAATCCCAAGAACTGCATTCTTTGGCAAAATAAAGATCATGTAAAGATCACATCCATAAACTCATCAACAACTATTCACTCTTATTCCATATTTGCATTGAAAATATTTTTTCACTAATTTATCATGTGAATTAAAATGAGATAGAAATAACAAGGCAGTCTCAGTGTTTTCTCTTATGTTAGTAAGAAAACACTTAGTGCTTATGCATCTTCCACTCATTGAAGTATTCACCTTGATTCCTCTAGCACCTTTGATAAAACATTTTCAAGAACCCTGTATGAGTTACTTAGTGGATAAACACCTCTACAGTTAACCTGAACACAGTGAAGAAAACAAGACATAAAGATTTCTAAAAATGCATCTGAAAAGAACTTCTATAGAAAGGAATTCTTTATGAAAATCACAGAATTTCACAACTAGATCAGTTCAATGCAAAATGACATGTCACCTAAATATCATTGCACATGCTGACTTCTGACACATGGAAAGTAATTCCTAGGTTTGTGTTAGGTAGTGGCAGGCTCTGGAAGGAGCAACATTGGGCCTGACATGGATCATTGAGCTTGCTGTTATTTAAGGGATTGGAGGCCCCCCTATCAATGTCTTTTTCCATGTTAGACCCACAACAAATGCTGCTCTAGGAAACATCTCTACAAAATTTTTCAAACAGAATTGTAGTGACTCTGAAAGTTATTTCAGTTATGTTTTAAAAACAGTTTCATGTTGTCTCATACTGTATCTTTTATACTACTAATTTTTAATAAATAGAAATGTTTTATATAGCCAAAGTGAATAGTAGAATAAATAGTTGCATGCCACAATTATTTTGGATATTCTTAATAAATACTAATGAATAAATATATGTGAGACACAATAATTCCAGAAATTTTAGGGAAAATGTGTTGGCATGGAAACTCTCCAGTATGTATGGGTCTAATGAAATATAATTCTTCTATTTTTTAAATAGTCAGATGATAAAAATAAAATGAATTAAGGAATATTTATGCTATAAAAAATTTTAACAATGTGTTCATCTTTTCATGCTATCTTTTAAGCTCTGGATGATTTTAGATGGTTTACTATTATGTAATTTAAAAAAAAAAATATATATATATATATATATATATATATATAAATGTTTGTATAGCAACATGTGTATGATCTGTATGCATGTGTACATATATGTACACATGTGTGTTTATGTATACATATATAATTATTTGTGTGTATTATATATATATATATATATATATATATATATATATATATAAAGCATATCTCTATATAATCAAAAATAGGTTTTTGTCTCACTCTTACAATTTCTCAGTAAGAAATATCAACAATACTTATTTGTACCATTGGCACTTATATGAATTCTTTAAACCTTATGCACTTTTCTCCTTTGCTGTGGAAGCTTCCTTTATGCTACTACCATGTCTCATATCCATTCAGCTGAGGGCAGACCCAAATGATTCTGGCAGTTCAACCACTTTGCAAACAGGGCATGTTCTGTAGCATTTTGCAAGTAAAGTTTTAATACTACAATATTAAGTACTTACTGGTTCAATAATATGTTGCCGAGTACCCTTTCCATACTGCATCTCTACATAGCTTTTTCTGTTTGTAGTACTAAATGGATCCAGCTTTTATCTAATGTTCCTTTATGGAAAAAAAAGAGGTAAGAAAAACATGTATTTTGGTTTTAATGTCTACATAGGTAAGTGCTTAATTCTGCGTTCATATATGTCACACAGCTCTGCCTGCTAAGCAGGGTCACTTCTAGAAGCAAAGCATGCTCTCTAATAAGACAAAGCAATCATCTTTGATCTGCTCTTCAAAAAGCCCATTATGCCTTTCTGTGCATTTGCAGTATTTTGGTGGCCATTATGTTCTATTAATGAGATCATGTCACCAAGTTTTAACAGAGACTGTGGTCATGGAAGCAAAAATCCTCTTCTGAAGAATATTAATTTCCTTATTTGAATCCATTTAAACAGGCTCATAAGATAGGCATCTTATCCTATGCCTGAAATCAATACAACAATCTTACAGTGTATAATTTAACTTTTTTAAAAGTTTTTTTGACTTGTGAGATTATGCATATGTAGCTTTTAAAAGGGTCCACTGAGATAAGGAATTGAGTAATTAACCATAAATGTAATGTGATATAGAAGATTCAATATTGTACCTGGAACCAGGATGACTGGATCCTTGGACTGGCCCTGTCACTTAAAGTTGTGTGACTTTACTTATACTCATTAACTCAGAAACATCAGGATGCTAACTTCCCCTCATATAAAATATTGAATTTTTCCCCTCCTGCCAACGACTCTACCATTGTATTATTGAGCCCAGAAGATCCCAAATGTGGTATGTGGATCCCCAGGGATACTTAGCACCCTTTAAAGGGGACTTTATGGTAAATACTATTTTCATAATAGTATAGAGATTTTGTATTTTGTTCATTGACAGCACAAAATAATGGAGTCTAAAATGGAAGGACCTTGGGATGAATCAAGCAATGGTTACAAACAGTCCTATCAGTCACTGGATTCTTTAGCCACACATCAACAGCACATTTATTTTTTTTAATGCTGATTTCAGTTTTGGATATCTTTGATAGAGCAGTTAAATTTATTGGTTTTGCTAAATTTTCATTCTTGGCTTCAGCGTTTTTAAAATATCCTGATGATGATATCTGACTGTTTTTCCAAGGAAAATACTTGAGTGCTTGTTTGAGTTGTGAGCTGAGCTAGTTAGTTTTTCTTTCTACCTGAAGGAATGACTGGCAGGCAAACTGTGGTCTTCAGACTTGGATGCTTGGCAGAGATCTTTATCAAAAATGAATTACGTGAGCCTGTCACTTTAAGGAAAACAAAGGTTTTAACAGTGATAAAATTGGAGACTTCAAATGAGAATAAGTGTCCTCACCACTGTGAATTTGCCAGCTTCACAACATGGAAAGACTTTACTGGTGTAATGGGGATAATATTAACGAATAAATTGGGTTTTGTGATAGCTTGTAATATGAATATCTGTTTGGATATCTTCATAACTAATGTGTAAAAACTACCACTAATTGATTTTTACTGCAATATAAAGAAATTATCTTAGACAAAATAAATAATTATAAACAACTATTAAAATATCCCATTCTTTTCTACATACACCTCTGTGTGAGGCTGGATTGTATGTGTGTGTGTATACACACACACACACACACATATGGTGTATAAAAATATATAAAGTAAATAAATTCATGTATTTATAAATATATATATATAGTATATACATTTACATATTTATAAATATGTATAAATAATACATGTAAAGTATAAAAAATTTATGTACTTTAGCTAAATCAATGTATCACTATGGATTGAATGCGTGATCATATGTAAAAACCCAACTGCCTTCTATTAAGCCAGACAATAAAGGAACTTGTAAAAAGACAAAACCCTCATTCTGCTCACTTTATTATTTTGCTTTGGAAAAATATAATTATTTGTCACAAACATTTTTTTGGCATTATCATTGCTACTTTAAAAAGATTTCAAAAAACCCTTTCAACCTTTTTTCACTTTTAATTTCAATGTTAAATATAATCCATATAAATATATGTTCTTATATCTTCAATAATTTTTGAGATACCAGGGTACCAGGGCCTACAAGTTTGAGAACTGCTGATTCAGCCCATACCCATAATTCCACCTTTGCTCTGATCTTTCATGCTGAACTCCTAGAGTCGTGGGCACCATCTGATGTGACCCTTGCTGCAGAAATCCTGAAACTCAGACCCATGTGTGTATGAACCACCCAGGCTTCTGTAGGGACTGTTCTTCTCAGGACCATATGGAACTGAGCCTGAAGCTGTTCTAGATTTTGGGCTATTGTCTCTGAAGCTGGGCTCAGTCAAACCCCGAACCAATAAAATATAATACAACAGATTCTCAGGTGAAGCTAGTGACACTAATGGCTCTCCAGTGGTTTATCAGACAATCCCAGCCTGGAAGCTTCGATGAGATAATCCTTTCATTGAGTGAATGTTAAGGTACAAAGAGAAAACAAATTTCACTTTTCTGCCACTAAACTTTGAAACCTGGACTGGAATAGAAAGGTCCTACCTTGACCTTGAACCATCTCTCAATTTTGCCTCAAAGTTTGTTCAATTGACTTAGATAATAAAGAGACAACCACACTCTCCCTCCTATGATTAAGAAGTCCAAGGAACTAAAAAGACACTTCACAGAAGAAGAAATGCAATTGGTCAACAAATATAGGAAAAATAATGTTCAACACCTCTAGTAATTAGAAAAATGCAAATCAAAACTACACTGAGATTTCATCTCACTCCAGTCGGAATGGCAATTATCAAGAATACAAGCAAGAATATTTTTTGGTGAGAAAGTGGGGAAAAATATACTCTCATCCACTGCTGAGGGGACTGTAGATTGGTGCAATCATTATGGAAAGCAGTATGAAGATTCCTCTGAAAACTTGGAATGAAACCACATTTTGACCCAGTCATCCCATTCTTTGGTTTATACACAAAGGACTTAAAATCAGCATACTACAGTGATGCAGCCATATCAATGTTTATAGCAGCTCAGTTCACAATAGCTAAACTATGAAACCAACCTATGTGTCCTTCAATAAATGAATGGATAAAGAAAATGTGATACACACACACACACACACACACGTATATATTTTGTTAGAGTCTGTAAACAAGTCAAAATGGCGCCTGGCATTTTGCAGAGGGAGTGGTTTGTGAAGTAATGCCAGCGAGCTATTAAGTGTGGAGATTCCTTATTGGTTGACTGCTGTATCTAGTTTATGTTAATTAAGATAAGCTGTGTGGAATGTATATATACCCTTCGAGTCCTACAATAAACGGCTCCCACTCCTGCTGTATCAATGTACACAAGTTGCTCGTTACCCCCCGGTTAGTTTGCTGCAGCTGGTCTGTGGCATATTTGATGGAATATTACTCAGCCTTAAAGAACAATGAAATGATGGCATTTACTGGTAAATGGGTAAAACTGGAGAATATTGTGCTAAGCAAAATAAGCCAGTCCTAAAGAAACAAAGGTTGCAGGTTTTCTCTGATAAGTAGATGCTAATTCACAATAAAGGTGAGAGGAGAATGGAGGTATCTTGGAGGAGACAGAGGGAAAAAAAGGGAGGGGAGGCGTGGGGGTAGAAATGATAGTAGAATAAATCAAACACTATTACCCTATGTGGGTGTGTATGATTGCATGATCTGTGTAACTCTACATCATTCACATGAATGAGAACTTATACTCCATTTATGCATGATGTGTCAAAATGCATTCTACTGTCATGTATAACTAATTAGAACAAATTTTAAAAATTTATATTTAAAAAAAGTCCATACCAGAGTAATAATCAAATCAAAGGTTGGGAATTAAGGCTTCTTTCTTCTTGGTTCCATACTGAAAGTGCCCCCAACTTCAGATTCCTCTCTCTCTCTCTCTCTGTCCTTTGCTTCCTTCCTTCCTCCTCCCTCTCTCTAATGTTGGCTGTGGACAAGAGCATCAAGCTCTCTCTTGATCTTCTTCATGGGTGAATCAGGTTTTCATCAATGGCAGAACCTTTCAGGTTGTTACAGTGTGGAAATACTTCTCTAAGTCGAGTGACTAAGTGACCCTAAGTTTCCTAACCCAGTAGGCATCCCTGGCTTCCCCTTTTCTTTTTCCTTTATGGCTCTCACATTTTCATTATCCCATAATTAAGAGGTTCTTTCTAGCACCACAGGGCTCCAACCTGCCTCACTGTGGACAGAGTAGCAGTTGTTAAATATGTGGAGTAGCCGCATGAAACCGAGCCCCTCTCCAACTTCCAGGGACATGCGCTAAGCACTTTGATGGTCCCCGGCAGTCTTCTTGGCTGGCTGCCTACACAATTCATGCTTCATGGGCAACTAACTCTTTCCAAACTGATGTCCTCACTCTCTTTAGAGGCTACAGGTGGGATCACCTGTGCTGTGAGAACTGTGTTGATCCATTCCTAATTAACTAATCCATGGGGTGTCCAGAAGTTTGATTTTAAAAGGGGATATTTGGCAACTTACATTTTGTCCTATGCTTTGAGAGTTAAGGTGAATTTAAAAAAAAATGTCAATTTTAACAATCAGTCACACTGTTGGTATAAACACAAATCCATGAAGATTTCATGTCGTTAATAACTGTGTTTTTGGTTGGAAGCTAATATTAGCTTGAACTATATAGGAAAGATGTAAAGGGGAAGTTTTGAGGGGCCAGAGAAATTATTGAATGACTAAAGAACAACTTGGCAACAACTTAGAAATAATTTTGGAGTCTATGTAGATTTCTGTTTCCATGACTAGTTTATACATATTCATATACATGGATATACACACATATGTATATTTATATGTGGGCCCATGTACATCTGCACATTATAGTTGGCAATCATCTATTTGGCACGTGACAACACATACAGAAATAAATGACTTATATCATCAAGAACATAAATGTGAAAAAGAAGAATCTGTTGGTGGTAGCAGGATACAGGAAGATTTATGCAAAATCAATAGAAAGGAAAAATATTGGAAATAGAGAAAACCACATACTTCAGTTTTTTAAGTATAAAAATAAAATATTGTTCTGTTTAATTGGTTTGATGGCATTATTCTGAGCCATCAAAATTCTCAGTCCAAAACTTTCTTCCCTCAGTCTTCTTTTTCCATCTCTGTCATCTTCTTACAGCATAATGCAGTAATTTATATTCACCTATTTAACTTAAAAACCTTATTACACTAAGCAAGAGAAGAAAAATGAGTCTTACACGTATTAGGGAGTACCCAAATGCCTGATCAGCACAAAGTGATGGACAGAGAAGGATCTGATTGTTACTTTAATGTATTATTTTTCTGGAATATCAGATACATATTATTATTATTATTATTATTATTATTATTATTTTGCATTACAATTCTTAATACACCTTTATACCACAATTTATCATATCTCTGATTGTATATAAGGTATGTTGACATGAAGTATTAACAGGTCAAAGATTAAGACAGGGAGACAATTTAGAGCTTAGGTCCTATTAGGCTTGCTAACGTAATTCAAATGAGCACAAGAGAAATGTGATGTGTTGTGAAAATATTTATGAGCCTTTACCATGGTCCGTGGGTGACTTGGCACCAGTCTTCATGATCCAGTACCTCTACTCAGTGACAGAAGGATCCCACATTGCCATGTGATGGACGCTGTGTGTTAATATGCCACAGAATTTCACTGGTCAGTGAAATGAAGAGTGACCTTTAGACTTAAGTAAATCATGCAGCTACTCACAAATTTTGGTTATTTTAGACAGATATTTTTTAATTCTTTTGTATTATAATTACACATAATAGTATATTGTGTGCACATCAATGCTTTTGTGTCTCAAATATCGATGGTAACTCTGGGAGCATTTTGAATATGATACTAATAGATAGGAAATAAAGGAATGATAGCAGGTTTATTCAAATGTATCTGGAATGTATCACAAGACGGGCACTAAGAAAGGATCCAAATTCCAGTTTCCCCCTTACCTTCGTATACATGAGTAATCCTAGAATAGGAATGATAGAGGTGAAGAAATCATTTTAGAAGAATTCATTAGCTTATTCTTAAAGAAAAATTATTGATGTTTAACTAGAAATTATAAATTAACTTAGATGTTCATAATATTTTTTTAGAGCCAGAATTACAAAAAATCTCAACCAAGCCCATACAGTACAATTAATAATCTCAGTTCTCTTTCAATACTCTTAAGAAATATTGGTGAAAATTGAGAATTATGATTGTATTCAAGAGAGGATACCTCAAAAGAGAAACCAAATGAGCTTCCTGGCAATATTACACAAGTTCATAAAGGAATTGTCTTGAAGTTTAGAAGCAAATCTGTGCTTAATCATTCATCTGTTATGAGTTTTCTAATTTTGCCTCTTGACAACCAGAACACCTTGAGACATAAGTAGTTCTACATCCACTTGAGAGATCAGAAGGTGCCAGCCAAGAGATTCTCCCACCATGTGTGGAGCTAGAGAAGAAAGCAAGAGAGCTGGGGAAGTGGCTTCCCCCACGTGTGATGGGTACAGCAAAGACTGTGTTCACTGGAGGAGCATTTCCTCTCCCTGCCTGCGTGGTCCTTTGCTGATATTAGTAACCACATACTCAGTCCCTCTGCACTCACGCGTTCCTAGAAAGAACACATCAGGAGTCACTATCTTACTCTTAAACATCTGATTTTTGCCCTGGGGATTAGATAAGGCAATTCTTTTGGACCTTTTCGTTTCTTATTGCGTTTCTAGCATTTGACAATATATCCTTAAATATACAGAAGAGCATGTGGGTGGAATGTGAGGAGAATCACAGAGCAGTAGAATTGTTAATGTTTCCATAAAAAGCACCAGAGTAAAAGGAGGTGAGGGAATGGGTCTTAAATTATGCATGGAAGTCTCTTGTCAATCAAACAAGTTGCAAGTGCTGAGGATTCTTGTCAGGGAGGTATGACATCCCCGCAATCCACATCTTTCTAATGATTCCAAAATTGGGTCTTAAAGCTTCACCTTATAAACTTAAGCTTTCCTCAGCCTTGCCATTCACTTTACCTCCCCAGTTGCTTACTTTGCCTTTTTTCTCATACATCTTTCCCTTCTCAGGGTGGTTGTTCCTGTTTTTCTAGTAGACTGTCAGCTAGTTCTTCTAGCACCTAAATTGAGCACCTAATTTTAGATATGAAACAAATTCCATCCTTACTTCTACTTCCTCAAACACTCCTCCCATGTGTACAACTTAACTAACATTTTCTGTCTTCCTTCTCTTTTCTTGTCTTAACCCTTCTCCACCAGTATTTCTCTCCCCAGAAGAATGTAACATAGGAAGTGCTAATCTTCAGCAATTGGTCTCATTTTCTTCCAATTTTCTTATGGCTTACCAGGAAGTTTTCAGTGACAAATATGAAACACATCTTGCTAAAAACATTTGTGTAATTTAGTGTCCATCATTGACTAAAAAATGGTATAAAGCTAAACATAGACTTACCCAACATTTGTGTTTCTAGATATTCACCCAACAACCTGAAATCCTACATCTACACCAAAACTTGCATCAAAAATGTCCATAATAATTCTGCCCATGGTCATCAAACAGTGGTGTTGGGGGATCAAGATGTTCTATGAAAGGTGAACTGAGAAACAGATTCTGGTTCACTCATATATACAAGGGGACAGACACTATGCAGCAATAAGCCATGTAAAGATGTGAATGAATCTTAAATGAATACTGATTAAGTGAAAGATATCAGTATTAAATGGAAGTTACATACTTTGTGAGTTCATTTATATGACATTCTGGTAAGAAAGAAAAAAATGAAAAACCAAAAATAAACTATAGAATGAGAAGGCAAATCAGTGATTTCCAGGGATGGGAGCAGTGATAGTTTAACTAGGTAAAGCACTGTTTTTTGTTGTTGTTGTTGTTGTTGTTTTTAAGGCTATAAAACTATTTTGGTGAAGACTAATTCATGATGTCTTTCATTGGCAAATCCTATAGAATTTTACAGAACAAAGAATAAATGTAGGAAATTAAAAAAAAAATCACTCACAAGTTCTTTCTAGGATGGAAGGCAGTTTGTTCAAAAGAATCTCTAAGTGAAATAATAACTTCATGAAAGGATGGACAAAGAGGTGCTGATTTAAATAGCTTTGGAGATTACTGAAAATTATTAAAAATCTTTGATAAATTAGACTTAAATTATACATAATCATAATCTTTAATTGAGAAAGATATTTCTCAGAGGTATGTGACTTCTTTATTCTGAGGTTTCTGTATATGTCTCCTGAGATTAAGCAAATAAATAAATGGTTTGACAGTGATGTCAGGGAGCTAGCTTTTTCGATGCTGGGAGCGGATATAATATGTTAAATTAAATAAACAAGAGGCTTTTGGCCTGAGGCTATCTCTGAATTTGCAGTTTCTGTGTAACTAACTGCAACCTAATTCAGGAATATATCTTTTGTAACAGCCAGGTGTCAGCCAATCGCAGGCAGACAACTGATCAGACCACATCCAAATAAGGCAAGCAACTAGCTGTAATCGACCATGCTATTTCTGTGCGTATGTGTGTGGTTAGCCTATAAATTCTCACTGCCTGAGCTCTCTGAACCTCTTTCAGTTTAGAGTCTGACCCAATTCATGAATCACTCTTTGCTCAGATAAACTGTTAAATTTGTCTGATACTTTTATTCCAACTCACATAAGAAAGGGCAGAGAGCTAAAATAAACCATATGAACCTGGATTGAATTGGAGACATAATGTTTAGCTAGTGATAGATACATAGAAAAATAATTATGAATAATGCATATGCATGGGTTGGTATACACACAAGTATTTCTCAACTTTGTCCATTGAGGAGGCCTAGAAGAAATGATATCCCAATAGTGACAAGGACAGCCAGCATCTAGAGAGGGATGTTTTCTCTTCCTCAGATTGTGCCAAATTCTTCTGCTTTGTCTTTTTGAAGTAATATGTAAAAATTGCACATATTTATGGGATATTGACTGATATTTAAATGCATGCACACAACGTGTACTGATCAAATCAGGCAATTAGCATTTCTATCTTCTTGTCTTTTCACTATGTTTGGAATTCTTTTTCTAGTCCTTTTCTAGTTCATGAAATATGGAACAGGCTACTATAAAGTCATGCCACTGTGGTGTAGAACACCAGAACTTATTCCTTCCATCTCTGGGTATAACTCAATACTGATCCTCCTCCTACCCATGTCACCTTCCCGGAATCTGAATCTGGTAATCAAAATTCTATATTCAAATGAGCTTTTCTTTTAGCTTACATATATGAGACAGAATATGTGGTGTTTGTCTTTTAGGGTCTGGATTTTTTTCACTTACTGTACTGCAGTTCCTGGGCAGTGGCTTTTAATACCATTCTACAACAAAAGGAACCAGGGCTCTTTGTAAAAATGGCAGATTTCAGGGCTGTTCTTGAAACACATGGGATGAACCTGGGGCATTCTGTGGTACCAGAAACTAAGGAAGTTCTAAAAACTGATGGGGTGTCCAAGAGATGTTAGGAGGAACTAAAAGATTTTTTCAAAAATTGATAATGCTACTTTGAACAATGGGTTATTGGAGTATGATTCAAAGTATGAATAAACATCCCTGAGTCCATACTGACACAAAGAAATAGCTGAATAAGTGAAGAAATGGGAATAAATGGACACATCTTTATAAGATAATTCCAAATAATCTATGTAGATACTTTCTCCTCCAGGTGATGAAGTGTAACTATGCCCCTTTTGTGTATGGGGCAGGGGTAGTACTTAATAACTTGCTTTTAAAGATGATCGAATGCAAAAGGCAGGATAAAGAAACCAGAGTGGATGAATGTGATAACTGTAACCTTAGCCAGAGGATAAAAGTTTGTAGCACTGGTGATAGGTCAACTAGTTAGGATGTATCCTTGATAGGCTACATTGATACGGCATTTCACCCCTGTGATTTTTCTTCCTCAAAATCCTTAACTCCAATGTATCCATGAGAAAAACCTCAGACAAACGCAAATTGTAGGAATTTGCACAAAATGCCAAACAGTAAACCGCAAAACTGTTAAGCTCAAGAAAAAAGAAAAGTTTAAGAAAATGTCACAACTAAGAGGAGGCTCAGGAGTCATGATGACTAAATGTGGTGTGAGATCCTGAAGGGAATTCTGGAATGAAGAAGAACTCTAGCGGAAAATCAGGAAATCTGATAAAGCATATATTTTAGTTCATAATAATGTGACACAGATAGAGATACAGATATTTTCTCAGAAAGCAGGACTTAACTGGGTAACAGCCCCAAATTGTGAAGCCCCCTTGCTGAATGATAATGCCTCCTGGATGCCTGGGCACTCATAGCAGTGGGTAGATACCTGAATGAGAGGAGAAGGATGGAGGAACTGAAGTGGAGCTCTCTCATGAGAAGCAGTACAGTCTGGTACAGCTGTGTGCTGTAAAATCATTTTGAGAATGAGTCAGCTCCAAGAATGCAAGACTGCTGCATGATGCAGACAGTCTTCATTTGTGAGTGATTATGGGGTAGCCAGACAGCTATTTAGAGTTCTTTGGAATCTGTTTTTTTTCATGATTTTAAATGTTGGGGAAACTAATATTTCCAAAGCCAACAATTAGTCTGGGAAGTTCAGGTACAGAGAATGGGATTTAAAAGTGAGTTTTGAAGATTAGACAGTATATGGATTGTGGGATTGAGAATATACAGAATCCTTATAAATGAGAATTAGGTCATGATAAACTGGAGAAAATAAACTGGCTTGCTTAGCTAAAAAGGGTAAAACAAACCTGGATATGGCACTGAAGGAAGCCAATCACATTTGAATGCTGGGGGTCATCTGTAGATAGTGGGGTGAAAATGGCCAATGGTGAGGCTTTGGTGTTTTAATATTAAGTTTAGGAGTTATATTTAATGATTAAAAAAAACTTAAAGTGTTTTTCCCCCCCTGAGGAATAATTGTGTAATAATTGTTTAACTCCTCTCTTATTTTCACCATTCCATAAGGTACTTTCATTGGGTACCAAGTGGTTGTTCTGCAGTCAATGCTGGCCGACTTGTTTTGCTGAATCTGTCAGAAGGTAGGAGATGCCATGCCACGTTTAGCCAGACTGTTTGGTGACTATCTGGCTAAGTAACTGGTCAATTACAGTGATTGAATTGTATTTGGGGGAGATAATAAACATCTCTCTGATCTCACATGTAAAATATTTTACTTCAAATGGAATTGACATGGATTCTGATCAGCTGATTGGCTTTTGTCATTTTGGATGACCACCTCTAAAATGGCCCCAATGATGCCTCTCTGTAGTCACATTTTCATGTAATTCTCTTCCCTTAAGTGTATTTTGAGCCTAATGGCCAACTTCTATCAACTATAATACAGCAAAAGTGATAGGGCGTCACTTTGGAGACTGGGTTGCAGACTGTAACTTTCACCTGTCTCTGTCTCTGTCTTTCACTTTTCTCCTCTTATACTTTGGCTCTGGAGGAATCAGGCTGCTCTGTTGTGAGTGGTCTTCCAGAGAAGCTTTTTGAGAATAGAGCCAGGACCCGACAAAAGCTTCCTGGATGATGTTGGAAGTATGTCTTCTCCCAATCATGCCCTGATGTGGCTACACCCATGCTTGACATCTTGATGGGGTTTGTGAGAGTTTATCAACGGAGGACCCAGCTAAGTCATGCCAGGAGATTGGACCCAGAGAAACTGTGAGATAATGAATGTTTGCTGCTTTAAACTGCTAAACTTCAGAGTAATTTGTTATGCAGATTTACATAACTAAGCCAGTTGTAAACATTTTATATTACATTATAATCAAGTCATTAAAAGAGCTTTCAGTTTTAAATAAGGAGGATAACATTGCAATTCCATGAAAATAACTTTGTCCTAGTTGAATACATGTTAGCAGAATTTACTTCTGTAAAGAACGCAATTTTGAAATTCGACGTAAAAAATGACATTTCTTTTATCATTTTAGAATAACAAACAGCATATCCTATGTTTCAAAGAAAATTTCACAACAGATCCTATACATGCACAAGCTATTCTACTGAATTTTTATTTGAACCTACCCGCCTCAAAATTAGCACACTTGCCAATCATTAATAGGAAAAGATATATTAATCAACAAAAGTAAATGGTTTGTCTTGTCTTCTGACTCTTTGTAGGTGTGTCTGCATTTTAGCTCTACAGAACAACGGATTCTTTCAGGTGTTTTTGCTAATGGAATGGAAAATTAAAGGTTTTAGATTAAGAATTAAAGACCATTAGTAAGACTCAGCAGGAAAAATAAAAATCAAGTACAATCTAGTTTTCCAAATGGCATTTGTCTGGGTTTTCAGTAAATTGTGTTCAAAACTGTCCATTCCACTGGGCTTTCTTTCTTATAAAAATGTGGCCCATTTGCTATACAGACATTATCTTATTTATTCCCTTTGCTAATGTTCCCCATATGCATGATCAAACTTCACACTTTCTCACACTCGTTTTGCCTCTTTTGGCATGTGCTCTGTTTGCCTGCCATATGTAACTACACTTGCAACACTTCCAAACCCAATTTAAAGTTTGAAATGTATCCTTCACTGCACTTTGTATTTTTATACCTTTGGAACTTGGCAAAGGTTTTCTCCATCAAAATCTGACTTATCTTCTTCTTCTTCTTCTTTTTTTTTTTCTTCTTTAGCTAGTTAATTTCAAAAAAGCATTGCCGTTTACAGTTCTCATATTTGGTCCAATTCTGGGTTCAGAGAACGCAAAAGTGTAGAAGTGTATCTGAAAAATCCCTTTGTAGTAGTGTGAGGGAAATCCTAATAGACAGGTGGTGACTTCATGGGATAACTGGATTAGATTGAAAAGTTTCCATTTAAGCTTTTCAGCTGACTGTTTTGTGTGTCACTTCCCTGGGCTCAAGAAAGATACTGTAGCAAGAGACCATTTACTACCACTGGAGTGAGGATTTGTCACATGTGAGCTCTGATTTAATTTGTAATTCATAAACTCCTTGAAGAGATTGCCCAAAATTAAAATTAAGCTTGTTGATTTAGTTGATGACTGTGAATACAAGCAAACTATCCTAAAACAATTTATACTGACATTGTATATTTACCATGCCACAGGGTAGGAAAAATGCTTATTCCAGATCTGCCCCACCCCCCCAGCCCCATGTGCCTTCTCTATTTTCTAAGATCTAGGTCAAGTTCCACTCCCTTCACAAATCCCTCACTGATTACACCCACATTAAGCTCAACTTCTCTAATCTCTTGAAGCATTAATTGTCTTTCTCATTTTAGCTCTTAATTACATACTCCTATGCAGCCTGGAATACTCTTTCTCCTCTCCTTTGACTAACAAACACATGTTTGTAGTTTAGGGATCCTGGTAAGCATCACCTCCTCCTGGAAGTCACCCCCGGCCATTCCTACCTTCTACGGTGACTACCAAGAGACTGGTTGCTCCTGGAGTCAGCTCCCATAGCATCATCTGTGTCTGAGAAAAGAGCACCTGTCTCTCTATTTAGGGAATATCTGCCTTCTCTGCCTCCCCATTACAGAGTGAGCTCCTGTCTAGTGGGCAGCTCATGGTGTTCAACACTGCTTCATTGACACCTAGCTCTGGGAAATGGCTGGAAATTTAAAGAAGCTAAGCATATATTTGATGAAATAATAAATGAATGAACCCAAAATAATAAATGAGTGAATGAATATAGAAAAATTAATTACTGCATTGTTATGTGTATTAGTTACCAATGCATATAAATTAATTCATTATATATATCAATACATCAAATAGCTATGTGGATAATGAATTAATTAATTACTGTCTTTAACAACTTAAGGTCATGAGGTTAATTAATAATATGCATAAATTAATGGCTATGTGCAAATTCTTCACTGAATAAATAGGAGAAAAAAATGAGTGCATTAGATATTTCTTATTTAGTTGAGAGAGATTTTATGTAAGTTTTGATTTTTTTTGGGGGGGGGCAAGGATTAAACTTAAAGATTCTTAACCACTGAACCACATCGAAGCCCTTTTTATTTTTTATTTTGAGACCAGGTCTTCCTAAGTTGTTTAGGGCCTCAGTAAATTGCTGGGGCTGGCTTTGAACTTGTGATCCTCCTGCTTTAGCCTCCTGAGCCACTAGGATTGCAGGTGTGTTCCATGGTGCCCAGTTTACCTTTTTCATTTTTTATCAAACTGTTTTTTTTTTATTAGAAATATAATTTGCTGAACTTTCGGTAGAGAAGAAAACAAGGAACAAACTACCCAATAAACTCAGTGCTTTAAGCTACAGCATTTGTTATGTCTTCTTTACACTTTTTTAATGTCAGCATTCTCATGTTTTTCTATTTTTCATGCTGCCATTATAATGGCAGCCTAATGCCCAACATGATAGATTGTCACAGAGCTAATAAAACACACCAGCCAAAGACCATGCAAATGAACACATTTAACCAGATGAGGTTCATTTAGCATGCTGCAGTTGAGGACGATGTCTAATGGAAGAGCTGTGGAGTTCTTAGAGGGAGGACTTTGGGCCAGGCTTTTGAAAGGACTTGGGCTTCAGCAGGATGATTCCCATAGGGCTTTAAAGGGAAGAGTCCATTTCTGAATTAGATGTTATCAGAAAGCAGGAGTAGTTGGGGATTAGCTGTCTTGGCAAAAATTCCCTAGGGGCTTAGAGGACCAGAACACTGGTGCATGGTCATTGGGAATTGAGCAGGAATCATGAAGGTTAGAACAAGGAGGAGGATTGCTCAGCTGTTCTGTGGTCATCGTGTCCTTGTCTCTGTCTTGCTTTGGACATGGTCACACACACATACCTCCTGTTGTGCCTGTTGTTGATGATATTTTTCCCACAGCTACCATCAGTTTTTGTCTTCTGAAATATTTATTTATTGTTGGACGTGTGTTTTCCCCCCATTTTCTCAATTATGTGATATAATATGATGAACACTATTATAAATGAAGCTTTTTTTTCTTTAAGTAGAATTTCAGAGATGGCTACTAGTATCACATATGTGGTCATTTTTTCTTTGCTGTCTTCTACTGTTGTATTTTCCTGCCAAATTGAAATGTGTCAGGTTGAATCATCAACAGTAATATAGGTTACTGATAAGATATTGTACTTCTATCATTATTGCTAACTGCATATTATAAACATTGATTGCTTGATAGGTGAAAATGAAATCGAATTTTTGTCTTAATTTCAATCCCTGCAAGTATTTGGAAGGTGGAATGTTTTTTTGTAATCTGTGTCTTTATGGTTTTCAGTTGCTCTTTATGAAGTGTCTGTTCATGTTCTTTGTCATGAGCAGGTATCATCTGTTTTTAGACTAAATAGCACCCTCAGACAGACTTGAATATAATTGTTAATATTAAAAGTGAATATTTGATGTTTTAAGAAGCAATGTTTTGCTAAACAAAATCTCACATAACTTCTTCAGAGAAATAATGTCAGCTATTGGCAGAAATCACAACAATGGTTATTGTGAATGAATATGTATAAGAAAAAGAAATGATTGTAAGGAAATAGAAAAATGGTATGGTAATATTTTTGAGCTGCATAATTCTCTATCAAATTTGTCCATTTAAATATCCAAGATGAGACTTCTGTGTTTTGTTTTAATATACTAAATTTGTGGTAATTTTTTTCTCAACAATTGTCATGTATTACTCTTCCATTTTCTCAATTTTCTTTTATTGGAACTTCATCTGGTAAGCAAAGGCCACTTGCTGTAAGATGTGTCAATAATGTTTCTATCTAAATATTTGTTTTATGTAATCTTGATTTTAAGTTAGAGCGTTTATTCTTGTAATTATCAATTTGATAAAATAAGCCATAGGTGAATCGGAATTTCAGAATATTGATATTTTAGCTCCATGTCTTTACCCAAATCAATTTGTAAAATTAAGTGAATATAAATAAAAGATAGCCTTAAAATGACTTGGAGTCATTATTCTTCATCAAATATTTTGTACTGACTTATACCTGCAGATTTAAGGTAAAAAGTACTTAGTGCACATAGTAATAAAAGATATATATATATAAAATTGTTGAAACATAGTAATAATTATTCAATACTAACAAATGTGCTTGAATATACATACTAGGATGCATGGATATTATAAGTATAAATTTAATTGTATGCATCCAGTATATAGATATATACATATATATACACACACACATACATACATATATATATTTAAAATCTATGATTCTTTCAGAAATGTAAATGATTGCTTGTCCTCTGATTTTGAAGACTAAACCCCACCAGAATCCATGCCTCTGACAGTGACGTGCTTCATTCATCTGTGACAATCTGGTAACATCAATCATGCCCTACAGCTAGTGACTGCAGCCTTTATGCTGCTCAGTGCTCTCCCTGTAATCATTTTCAATCTTTCTGAGTACTTCATAAAACATTTTTAATGCCACTCTATGGAAACAGATGCAAATTAATTTCATTTTCAAGGGCTTTTAAGAAATGTTGCTTTATTTTAGATTGCTGTTAATTTTGTATTACTACTTTTATCAAAGGCATAAAATATAATTTCTGTTTTTATTAAAGATGAGGATTTCAATGGTGCAATCTAAGAAAAAAAATGTAGTGTAATAGAGGAGGCTTTCTCTTTTCATTTCTCTCCCCCCACCCCCATTGGCATGGGGTGAGGGGCAATGCAATCCACACTCCTCCCATATGCGTCAACTTTCATGTCTGTTTTACTGTTATCTATTCCATTAAGACTGTGATTAATGAAAGCTTCCCAAATTTTAAATATTTTGAAAACTAGCCAATGCCTTCTTGTTAGAGGCTACATTGCAAACAAATAGCAATAAAAATAAGGTGATACAGGCTTTTGAAGTCTTCAGAGAAATCATCACTGTGATCTTTGTACCACTGCTGCGGAAAAGAGGACAACATTTCTGACATTGTTAATGACAACACAGCAGCTGAAAGAAAGCCGGGGTTTCTGGGACTAGCATTAGGATACAGAACTCCTGCTGAGCTCACCAGCTCCTTGCTCCGCACAGCTGCCTTCTCAGCTGGGGGTTTGAAATCAGCACAGTGAGAAAAGACAGAAATGACCATGATGCATGTTCCTCACTATGAGAAAAAGGTAATGTTCAATTAATGCTTCAGCCTTCTGATTTCTAAATGACTTATTCCCATCTTTGTTTGCATGTTCTGCTGTATATATATATATATATATATATATATATATATATATATATATATCTCCAAAAATATATATAATTTGATTTATTTCATGAACAAAATGCCTAAACTAAAAGTGCCTTTGTGTTTGCACTCCTGTGAGAAGGATATTTATGGCTTTACTGAATCAATAAGAGCAAGTATGTATGTACATTCCTACAGGATAATGATGTGACTTATGCTGTCCTAGCTAAACTTGCATGTAATATAATAATAATAATAATAATAATAATAATAATAATAATAAACACACAATTGAAAAAGAAAAGTCCTTGTCAAAAGTATTTCTATAAATGCAGTGTATGACTTGTTGAAAATTTATATATCTACCTTATCTGCTGTTCTGTTGTAAAATTGTGTGTATCTTGGTGCTAATGGTGAGGTCTAATTTAAAGTAATAATTAAAAATAGTTATATTTAAATATAATAATCCTTTTCTTCATAGGGTTATCTGATTCTGCTTTTTAGGAAATACACCAGTTGGATTCTTAGGAATTATTATTATTCTCTTTGGGAACAATTTAATTTACTCTCCCAGAATGATCTAAAAAAAATCTTGCACGATGTGTATGTGCATGTGTGTATGCGTGAGTGTTTGTTGATCTCTGACTTGGGTCTTATGAATTTCCGCTAAGATTTTCATTCGCCTTTAAGTTGGAAAGCTGAATGCTATTGAACCTGAATAATATGAACCTGAAGTTCAGGGTTTGAATGTTCATCAGGAACATGTCAATTTAATCTTATTTTGGTGGTTTGAGTTAGAGTGTTGATTGCCATCACTTTGATAGTCATTCAATATAAATTATTTCACATTTATTACATGTCAGGCTCCAGCCTTGGCAATGAAGGCCAAAACCAAGCATGTGGGTCTTGGTCTCAAGATATTTTTAGTCTAATTGTTTGGATCAGGAAGCTCTTTTTCTGAAGAAGGGTCTGATGTGTGATTGTACTGCTGTGCAACCCATGTTGCAGCAGAGTTTTATAAGATTCACTGAATTCTACCTTGGAGTACAATAATATTTGCCTAATACACGACTGATCTACAATTAATTAATTTTTATCTACTTAGACAACCACTAATGATTACTATTTTCCCTGCCACTATTGTAAATCCCAGGGAAATACCAGTGACCAAACACTGAGGTCCTCTATCCTCCTAGAACTTACAGCCCAGTTGGTAACCAGGGTTTTAGAGGTAGCATATCATTTCACTCTTGTTTTATGAAGCCTAAGAGGGAAAACATACCCTAGAAAAGGGGATGGAATTGACTGAATCGATACTACTGCAATTCATACAGCCTGTTTGTTTTTCATAATGTGAGACATTGATCCAAAGGAAAAGAAAGAGCTTCCACAAATATTCACTAGCACTTACAGAACTGTTAAAAGTGATTGTAAAGGGAAACAACAAATAACTCACAATTGTATTTTCCTTCCAATAATCTGTGTTAAGAATTCCATGTTATTTAAATTATTTATGCAGTGTGGTGATTTTAAATTTTGGACACTCTGAAATGGTCAAAGATTCTTAGTGATAGTTCACCTGGTGCTTTCCTTTGACTTGCTAATTGTCAAAACTCAAGATTCTTTGCTGATTTGCTTTGGCTGCTAGTGGCACTGTCTACAGAGTGAGCATGTTTCTGATATTTCAACCTGGAAAGAATTAGGAAAACATTTACATATAGCTTCATAGCATCTCTCTCACTTGGAATTCTTCATTTTCCTATTTTAAGGTTACAGTGGAATATATTCTCCCTATTTTAATTATTTTTCTCTCTCCTGATTCCTTCTCATTTCCTTCCTCCCATCCTACTTACCTTCCTTCCTTCCTTTCTTCCTCCTTCTCTCCTTCCTTCCTGTCATCTTTGTTTCTATCATCTATTGCCAAATAACAACTTAATACTTTTTAGCTCATTCTCATGTATTTCCCCATTACCAGATTTGCTATAGCAGTGGACAACACTAATTTCTTGTGATCTCTTGCAGACAGTGGCCATACACTTTGGATATGGAAATGAGGCATGAGTATAAATTGCTAAGAGTTCCAAGAAGGTTCTGACTTTACCTGATATAAGGGCATGCTATAAGGCATTGCCTGATATACAGGATGACTTGATTCTTCCTCCCTTCTCCCTTGAAGCTACACTGAGATGCAAGGAATTGTTACATCCATCTGGTGATCATGAGAAGGCAAACATGAGCCATCACCAAGACAATTTCAGAAGTGCCAGACCCAAAGTGGTCAAATTCCTGAACCAATTCTTGTTGTCTCTCTAAAGACTACTTCTTTTAAAAATTTTAATTCATACATAATAACTGTACATTTTTATGGGATAAGGTATAGTATTTTTAATGTCATAGAAAATAATTCAATAATTACTAAACCTAAATAATAACCTCTAAATAATGTTTTCTTTTATTCCTAGTTGAGAGCATTCTTAGCTGATGTGTTTTTCATCTGTGTGTAAAAAGTGTGATGTAGGTTGTTCAAAGTTCAACATTATGTTATAAATAAAACAACAATGAGGAAACATAATACATGACAGCATAACATGACATAACTGGTATGTTACTTACTGTTTCTTAGTATTCATTTTATAAATTAAAATAAGGGGTTGCCTTACTTCTCAGGTTCATTGCAGATCTAAATTTCAAGTTGTTATGAGTAGGAAGTATGTTGAATACAACAGTTTTTGACTCTTTCTTTTAAATAATATCTTAACATTTGTACTCCGTGGATACTACATATATGGAAGAATCCATTGCAGTTTTCCCATTTATGCTTGGAATTCTGTGCATATGCTATGTTGAAAAAGTTGGACTATGCATTTGAGCCTTTTTATATATTATTCTTTGCTCCAAATATCTAATTTATGGCTGGACACAGTCATGCACACCTGTAACCCCAGCAGCTCAAGAGGCTGTGGCAGGAGGATCATGATTTCCAAGCCAGCCTCAGCAATTTCTGAGGCCCTAAGCAACTTAACAAGACCCTGTGTCTAAATAAACTATATAAAAGGGTTGAGGGTGTTGCTCAGTAATTGACCATCCCTAGATTCAATCCTTTGTATGGAAAGAAAAAAAATATCATTTATTTAACTATTTACATAAACATACAAACTAGAAGAATTTCTTCAGAAGATTTAAAAAAACAAACTCTATGCAACTTTACTGATTTTTATAAGAACAAAGTCCAGACAAAATATTTCCATTTATGTGGATATGTGTATGATGTACTGGGTTTTCCAGCTCTTTTGTGATATGACTGTATAGTTGTATGAAATTTTCATAAAGAAGTTTCATCAGCAGCAAGAAAAATATTTTCAAACTGCTGTTAAGAGAAAAAATGACATGGAATAACATGATACCACTTGAAGAAATGTGAACAAATATGAACTAAATAGGGAATTGATTATAACAGCATTAATTTTTAGGTTCTATTTTGTTTTTCCATCTCATCTTATAATAATATGGGACTATGTGTGTTATCTACTGCCTGTTGCTACAACGAAGCTTTCTATTGGCTGTGGGATATTGAGGTATAAGTATTATCTGTAATTCTATCTGCAGAAAAATGATAGGAATCAAAGGCATTTACAACTGAAAATGAAAAAGGGGATCATATAAGGATAATTGTGTGTGTGTGTGTGTGTGTGTGTGTGTGTGGTGTATGAGAGCATGCATAAGCACATGGGTAGGGTAATTGGCTAGGGGAAATAGAAAACTGCATCAATCTAGAGGTTGTGTCCTATTCACAAGGAAACTTGTCTGACAATTACCATTACTGCTTGTTTTCCACAGCAACATGCATTCCATGAACTGGAGACCTGATAAGTACTGAAAATGAGAGGTTCTTGCTTTCTTTGAAGCAACATAATATTTCTGAGTAGAAGATGAGTCCAAAACAAACAGAGATGCATTTTCTCCACATGATGGAAGCAGTTATCCCTGTTGCCAAGGAAACCTCCTCACTCAGCAAGGGTCCACCTTTGGAAACAATTGCAAGACTTCTAAAACAGATCAATAAAGAATGCTAAGACCTCTACTTCCTAACTAATGTTGTCTCCTATTTTAAATGTTGTTTTCAACAAACACTTGCTTATGTAATTATTATGTAGTAGATAGTTGTAAAGCAAACCAGATTGTGTGATAAGTCAAGTCCAGCATTTTCCAAGCTGTGTTCTTAGAAGTGTTTTTGGTTTTTTTGGTGGAGATGCTCTGAGTGTGGGAATGTTCAGGGTTAACAACCTGGAGATGGACTGATACCCAGATTTAAAAAGAAAATCTCAATTTAAGACTACATTTGATGAAAATAATCCACCCATTTTTTTTTTTGAAATTTGTCCAAATTAGTGAGGTTTTTATTTGAATTTCTGAAAATATTTTGTCATATATTAGAATTGTGCAGATTTTGAAAGAAATAAGTCTGAAGAAAAAGGCAGATATGAAAATGATAGAATCACTTGCAAAGGGACACAGTGAGCTGGTTATCATCTAAAGCGATCATTCTCCCTGGGAGTGGTGAGTACAGGCTTCAGCAGAGGGAGAATGTCTGGTCTTGCGGTGTTCATCAAAGAGTCCAGTCTTGGGAGAAGAGAGAAAACACAAAGGAAAGGGAAGTGAGGAGTAGATTGTATTGTGATTCTGTCAGGATGTACTGGGGGATGTGTTTGGAGATGAGGTTGGAAAAATTAATGGCCTTGACCATAAAAGTCCATATGTTGTATGAAAAAAGCATGTACTTTACTGTGAGTTTTCTGAAATTTTCTTTTATATTTTTAATTAATAGCCTTAGTCAGCACTATAATAAGTAGAGCTTTAACTGACTTGATGTTATAACCCTGTTCTTCCCTTTGACAATCCAGAATTAGAAGCTTTTAGATAACTTATTAAATTAAAATTCCTGTGGCTCTTTATCATCTAAAGCAAGGATTGTAAAATCTAGCAAAACATTTTCTTGCTCTTGAAACTCACAATAATATTTTATTTATTAAAAGACCAATGATTAAATTTTATAATCAGAGTTAGGATGACCTCCACTTTAAAAGTAACTAGTAAAATTAAGTTGTTGGTATTGATCATTTGGTAAAATAATGTACACTATCTCTTGTCAGAAAATTCAAAAGCGACAACTGCAGACAGCTTTTCTGTCTATTAATGATGTTATGAGCTACTCTGAAATGTACCTGGTTAACTCTTCCTCTATAAGGGACAGGTATACTAGTTTGTGTACAAGAAAATGTGGAGGACACTGGGGTTGGAGAGCTAATGCTTTTTGGCATCATTTAGGTTAGCCACCTGTTCTAGCCTGCATTTGCTGAATACATTAGATGCTCTTGGGAGAGTGTATGCAACTGACTGGTCTGTCTGTTACCAAGGCAACCATTTTCCTCTCTGCTCTATGACTCTGAAAGGGTTCATAACCCATTAGTGCTCCTCTGGGCAGAAACACGATACAATTTCTTCTTCATTTTTTTTTCTTCTTTTCCATTTCCTGGAGAAGATAATGAGATTAATAAATACTCTTACCATATTTATTTATTCAGATAGTATGCTTTCCAAATGTTTGAAAAACTTCAGTCCAAATCTTAAAGGTACATAACTGTGAAATGAAGGCGTATAAATAATAATAAACAAAAAATGAAAAATATTGTCATCTCAAATGTTTTCAAATATTGAAAATATTTTCAAAGTAGAGTTTGTCTAAGATGTTACATCTGAAAACTCAGATCCCCTGAATTTTGTGTAATAGACAGTAAATGCGAAGCTAAATTATTCCAGCTATTATCTCTATCAGGATTTTCTCACTCTGCAGAGACAATGGAATGAGGAAAGGCAATGGTTTAGCAAAGGCTTTATCAGACCCATCAAACCACCAGTCCAGGGCCTAAGTGATCATTTTCTGAATGCCAAAGAGTCAAGGGGGTTGGGGAGAGACAGCTGACCCCACACCGTTTTACCAGCATCAGAAATCATTCATCCCCAAGACACCTTTAGATCCCAGCTCAGGAGTTTTCTTCTACTTTATAATCCATATTTGTTGGGTTTCCTTTCTTTTTCTTTCCTTTGTAATTACAAAGGAATGCATAAATTAAATATTTATGCACTAAAAAGGAACCTTTCTCAAATAAGCAAATTTTTCCGCCACCTTATTCTAGGAATTTTGCATGATCTCATTTGCACTATTCTTCATATCAACCCCACGAGATAGGTATCATTTATCTTATTTAATATTTGTGTAGACTCAGGTTAAAGGTAATAGGTTTGGTGTTCAGATTGAGTTCTGGATCATTCCAATGTACTGTTTCTTCATGATGCTGTAGCATCTTTAAAGTTTAGTAATAATATCAATTAGATATGCCTTTCTTCAACATTAAAATACGGTGGAGAAAAAAGTAGATGGAATCTTGAAACATTACAATTTAAGCTTCCAGGCTCTTGTTCTATTATTATTTTTTTTCACAAGTGGAATATAACTCTTAGCTGTGCCAAACTCACTATAATGTGAAGTTTCTGTGCATATTGCATATTATGAGATGTGACTCCAACATACAAGCAAATTTTTGACACTTCTTTTTATTGTCTTTATAAATATCAGAAAAAGTGATAAAATTGAACCTTCAACTCATCTTGTAAGTATCCTATTTGTTGTTTGCAGTTGTGGAAGAACATAAAAACTTGCTGATACATATTGTAGAACTTTTAGGCCATTGGTGAGAAAGTGGGCTCATGTTTTAACTGCGGACAAACTTTAGTTCAATTAGATACACCCCAATTTCTAATTTTCTACTGATTCTAATTCTGCATTTTGAGCTTTCAAAGATAGAACTGGTATTTTCAAGCAAGTTTTGGGCAGATAAAAGGACACATTTTATGCTATGACTGCACTACACAGAAGACAGTTTTTTTTTTTTAAAGTACAGTCAGTGACCAATAAATCAGTGAAGATATTTTACTTACTCTGAAAGCAAAGTGATCCTGTTTCTTTTTTAAGTACATTGTGATTGATACCTGCTCTGGTTAAAGATTAACACTGCACTAGAAGATCATAAATATGCAGGAGGAATACAAAGAAATTATTCTCCTAGAATACAGGGATTTAGCAAAAGAAGAAAATGCATACTTTATTTGCTATAAGCAAGATGAATTTGCCTTTTCTGTTCTTGTTTTCTGCATCAATTGAATGTTTCAAAGTTACTCAGAAGAATATAGCAATTATTTGCAATCTGAACAAGAATGCTACAGAAAGCAATTCTATATGCATTCTTAGACATACTTTTACTTTAATATATTTGTGTCTGCATTCTCAGATTAGATTAAAATGCTACTTTTGTGTGCCAAGGGGTGGTTTATTGTCCTAGTTCATTCAATGTGTTTTTAGCAAACATTATTGTTGTTCCTTGTGCTAGGTACTCTGCTAAAGCTGGGCAGCCAGAAAGGAACAGGCAGTCTTACCGTAACTGCATTAGCTCAGCTTGGTGGGTGGAGATCTCTGAGGCAGTCGATGGTCTCAGCAGATCAACTAAGTTTTCTCAGAGTCTAATGAACTTGCAGACTGAGGAGCATTTTAGAATGTTCTCAAATGAGAGACTCTTCCAGCACTGACTCACATGTACCCTACGTCATTCCAGTGTCCTGCCCTGCTAACCATTGTCCCTACATTTGTCTTGTTGCTCTTCTTTCCACCCGTCTTGGAAAGTGGCACTTAATGTATTCCCCCAGCTATAACTTGTTTCATCTTGGTTCTTCTTTGCCTTTTTGTCTATTCTGCATTGATCAATTTGCACAATGATATTTCCCTGTGCAATTTTGCTTTGTATTGATTTTAGGGCTATTAGTGCCACTAGGATCACCCTGGCCCATTTATTCAATTTTTAAAAAATATTTTTGGTGCTGCAGATGGAACCTGGGGTCTTAAATATGCTTGGCAAGCTCTACCTACCACTGAGCTACACCCCCAGCCCTAACTCTGCTTTTTAATTGCCTGCCTGCTGGAAACCAAACTGTTGATTTATCCATTAATCCCACAGGCAGGATGTAGAGGAAGCAGTGGTTTCCTAAGGAATTCTTAGGCTGGTTCTTGGAGGTTCTCTTGAAACAACCACCCTCCATAAAAATGCCAGTCCTCCCAGGTGTCTATCCATCTTTGCTGAACACCTCTGCATCAATTGCAGCCACATTGCCCCATGCCAAGTGGCATCAACCACAGGCCACAGCACCAACCAAAAGAGCACCCCACTGATCACTAGAGTCAGCACTGTCCTGGGGTCAGAATCAATTTTGTTGTTAAGAATTCATTTTAAATATCACTCTTCATCAACAAAATGAATTATCTTGAAATAATTTATCTCTTATTTGCTTTGTTTCTGAATAATTTGGAGGACTTTGGTGTGGCAAAGTCAGAAAAGAAACTCAGTGAAGGAAGTCGGGCAACTTTCACTTAGGCGGAAAGTGACCAAAGCTGTTCCAGGAGGTCAGAAGCACCACACTGGGACATGGCCATGGTGGGCTCAGCTCTCAATGCCTTTGCCTCTAGTTGTCTCTGCTCTACTTTACAAATCACTAAGGGAGAATCTGAGACTAGCTCAGGTCACAAGTCTCTACACTGAACTCTGTCAACCATGGCCAAGGAGCCCGCTGGAGAACTGACCATTAGAAAAATTCCATGAGTGGTTCAGACACCCCATCCTGTGTTTTGCAATTACAATGGTTTTTCCTCATTTCCTTGAAAGGACTCAGTTTTCAAATAAAAGCGTCTTGCTGACACTGTGTCTCCATTTATTGTCTCATGTCTGAGCTACTTGCCAACGTCTCTTTTTGGAGCATTTTTTTTGTTGTTCTTTTAAACTATCTTGACCAGAAATTAACCTCTGTCATTTCTGTCCTTTCCTTTTTTTCTTCTCATGGATAACATTCTTTTGACATGAACTTCCATTGATCTTCATTTATCTTGAAAATTACTTTGGTCCCTTACTTGATTATGTGAACTCAGGCTTCCCATGTGTGACTCTCTTACTATGGAACTGCATCCTGTGGGGGATATCTGAATTACTTTTCCAGTGGCTCTGAAGTGGGTCCTTGACAAACTCAGAAAGTAGAAGGTATCAACAAATGTATGGGGAGATACAGAGTACAGTACTTTTGTGGGGGGATTTAAGAGCACAGTGCATGTGTGGATGTCAGGGTAGCTGAGTCTGGAAAGGGGGAAAGTCCTAGAGAATCTGGAGACCAGGAGGATGTCAGGACGATTTTAGGTAAGGGAATAGCATGCTCATGTGCATATAGGGGGAAAGGTCAGCTTGGCCTAAGACTTGGAGGCCATTTAAGGGTTATTAAAATAATATACAGAACTGTAAATGGGGTCAAAATCAAGGTAATGACAATGGAGGTAGAAAATGAAGAATAAATAGGTTAACCTTTTAGAAATCAGAGTTTATAGGACTTTGCTAAGTGGTGAGAGATGAAAAACTAATATTGAAAACTTGTGTTTGGAAACACTGTTGATGACTACCACTAATTAAAATGAAAATAAAGGATAAACTAATTGTCATATTGTGGGGGAGTGTGTAATACCTTTATATTGGTTTCTATTGAATTTTAAGAATGTGTGGGTTATTTAATTGGTCATGTTTCAGGAGGAGACTGGAGTTCAGGACAAAGACCTGGGTTTGAATCCTAAAGTTGGTGGAAAAAGCTAAAGAGGAGGAAAATGTCTATTTTGTAAAGGAGAGTGTAAATAACAGTATTGGATATCATAGAAAACCCAGTATTACAGAGTATTACCCATGTAGGTTCATATGATTGCCAAATGAGTTCTCTGAGCATCTCACTTTTGAAAAGTACATAATATTTATTTCCCTCCCCAGAATACTATTTAACATATTCATTACCACACATACTTTGTGTTGTGTGTAGTGAGAACATTTAAAATGTACTCTATGAGTTTAAGTATTTTTGATTCCACAAAAAAAATGAAATCTTGCCGTACTGTGCGTATTCCTCTAGGTTTTTCCAGGTTATTGAAAATGACAGAATTTCCTTCTGTTTAAGGTGATATTATTACATTGTGTATGTATGTCACAGCTTTATCCATTCATCCATTGGGGGCCACTTAGATGGGCTCATATCTTGGCTATTGTTAGTAATGCTGAAATAAAATAAAAGTACATGTATCTCTTCCACATACTAATTTCATTTCTTTTGTTTATATACTTAGAAATGAAGTTACTGGATCATATGGTGATTTTTTTTTTTTTAGGAACTTTCATACTGTCTGCTAGAATAGCTGTAATAATTACAACTGCTAACAGAGTCCAGATCCTTGCTAACGCTTGTGCTACCTTGCCTTTCTTTCTTTCTTTCTCCCTCCCTCCCTCCCTCCCTCCCTCCCTCTTTCTTTCTTTCTTTCTTTCTTTCTTTCTTTCTTTCTTTCTTTCTTTCTTTCTTTCTTTCTTTCTTTCTTTTCTCTCTCTCTCTCTCTCTCTCTCTCTCTCTCTCTCTCTCTCTCTCTCTCTCTTTCTTTCTACCAGGAATTGAACTCAGGGGTGTTTAACCACTGAGCAACATCCCCAGCCCTTTTTATATTTTATTTTGATACAGGGGTCTCGCTAAATTGCTTAAGGCCTCCCTAAGTTGCCTAAGGCCATGGTAAATTGCTGAGGTTGACTTTGAACTCAACAGTCCTCATGCCTCAGCCTCCTGAGCTGCTGAAATAACAGGCATGTGCCACTGCACCCAGCTATTGTATCTTTTTGATAATACTATCCTAACAGATATGAGATTAATACTTCATTGTGATTTTAATTTGCATTTTCTGATGATTAGTGATGATGGGAATTTTTTCGTACACTGTCAGTCATTTGTATATCTTCCTTTGAGAAATATCTTTAGATCCTTTGCTTATTTCTGGTTACTCACTTTCTTGCTAATGAGTTTCTGCATTTCCATTATCAAATGTATGGTCTGCAAATCATCTCTCCATTCCAGAGGTGTTGCTTCACTCTGTTGATTGTTACAATCGCTGTGCAGAATTTTTTTAGTTTGATGCAATCTTGTTTCATATATTTTTCTTTTGTTTCCTGTGCTTTTGGAGTCTTGTGAAATCTCAACTTCACAATCAAATTGCTGCCTCCTAATGGATATGGCATTCACGATTTCTTACCCAATGACTCTATAATTCCAGTCTGTTAACCTAAACATTGACAAAATAGGAATAGAGTCATTGTTTTATTATTTAAAAGAAAAATGCCTTATTTCTACTGAAAATCTTCAGAAAATGTTGAAATATGAAAGTAAATTTAGAAATATGGGTTGAGACTATAAAGTACATCAAGATGAAACCTCTGCCCCAATAATAATTATTGCTAACTTTGTATTGTGTACTCTTTAACATTATAATGTATACCCCTGGGGATTTATGTTTCCTATTCATACTATTTCATATTGGCATTATTATAGACTATAAAAGTGTAATTCACAACTTTCCATGTACTCAGTAGCTTAATATTTCACCATGCCCTTAATGGTCATCTGGAATTCTTTGGCCCTCCTATAATTTATATTACTAATCTCCTGATGGGCATTGAGGCATTCTCAATTTTAAAAATCATATATAAAACTCAGATAGGTACCTTTTTACACATATCTCTGCACATTTGCAGATTATTTTTTTAGGATTCATTCTCAGTGTGGAATCTCTGGTTAAAGACATTGATATATGTTACCAGAATTCCACCTCAAGTTTAGGAGGTTGTTACTTTTTCCCCTGCTGTTTTTGCCAGCATTGCATTCCATAAATTTTTAAAGAACTGTTTGCTAATCTGACAGGGTATCAGAGCCTTCAATTTTGCCTGGCTCTCTAGGCCTTTATTCATATTTAAGCCTCTGTGCCACAGCAGCTCTTGGATCTGGTGAAGACTTTACAGATCCAAGGTTTCTATAAAGGGAATTTTTATTGAGAAACATATTTTGGTCTTACTGCTTAGGCTTTGAGGCTAGCCCTTCACTTCCCATTGTTAGAAAGGGCCCTAGTAATATCTCAACTACTGCAATGCTTGCTATGACTCCCAAAGCATGTGAAATTTCTCACCAGATTTGCTTTTCTTTTCTACTCTTGCTCTGAGTCTACTTAAAAAAAAATCTAGTCCTCTTCTTCTTTCAAATATGTCAACAATGTTTACCTTCATATTGACTTTTTATCTTCAATAGACAAATTATTCATATTTGACCAGAATCATACGGAAAATTGATTCCCTGACCTGGACAACCAGGGCTGAATACTTCAGATGGTGGCTACGATATTGCAAATCAACTCAAAGACAGACTTTTGTTGACAAGGCCTGTGACTACAGAGTGTGACTTAACTCCCAGTCTCCAGAGGTGAAATTATACATGATCTTTATTTCTTTTTGAATCACAGTGAGTACTGTGACCAGTAGTCACACTGACCAGAGAGAAGCCACCACAACATGGGCAATGTTTCTGTCCGGTCTTTAGTTTAGGATACAGAGACTTCTCAGCCATAAAGTCGAACTACACAACTTCACAACTGTGCGTCTGTCGAGGGGGGGGGATCACTCAGGGTCATGTTAGATTCCTACAAGTGGTTGGGGCAATTCTAGACTAGCATATTTCATGGTTTCTGACTCCTGGTTCCTCTGGGCCTGACACCAGGCTTCTATATCAAAGGTTTAATCATGTAATACTTTTGTGACCAGTTCTTTACTATTTCTTCACTAGCCTGTGAGTTATTTAAGGTCACAGAATCTTTGTAAATGATCTTAGTATTCCCCACACTCTCATCCTGCCAGAGGATTTATTTAGGATTCAAGAGATACTGAATGAATTAACTTTTAAGCATGAGTCATGTTTCCAAGGAGAAATGCAGACATATCAAAGGTATAATAAATTCCTAAGCTTTTCCTCATTTTACTGCCACCAAATTTATTCAAGCTACTTCTATTCTTGCACACCTCTAAGCTTTCTCAAGCAACATAGGAAGGATAAGCGGCTAACCCTGGCAGTGATTCCTCGTGGCTTAAATCTGCTTCGCACCCTTAAAATTTAGCATAAGTTAGGAGGCAGCAAGTCTCTAGAGATTCAAAGATGTCATTCTGCCTCTTTCCCTGGGAATGTTCTGGTTCTGTGGGCTTGTTCTCACCCTTCTCTCATGCTGATGCGGTTCCTTTTAAAAGCATGCAGATTCTTTCCCCATTTGGGGGCAGTCCTATTCAGGGCACTCTGGTAGAGTGCAATTTGGAATATTGCCCAAGGATGTCATAAAAATTCAGTGTTCATACCCAGAACCTCCTACGTGATCTGAGGTGAGGATAATTCTCAAAGCAAGAGAGTCCAGATGAATTCTTCCTATGAATATGTCATCACATTTGAATGACAATCACAAATGCACTTGAAGGGACCTGTTCACATTGGGTTCCAGGACACTGAACAGACAAAACATTGAGGGTTGGGTTTATTTTTCATTGTATGCATAATGGTGCAGCACCCCCTGGAATATTCACAGTTTGCGATATTTTCATTTTCTTGAGTCAAATAACAATTATAAAATTGTATCTAATCATTTTCATCTGGAATTTCTGGAATTCTTGGCAAAGACCAATGGTAACAATTCATAAAATTTGAGCTACAGGAAGCCTATTATTTAGGAGATAAGAGAGAGTACGATCAATAAAGAAACATTTTTGATCACATTCAGCACTTTCGACTGTATATTGATTGACCTTTGGTCTATGTCAGTGGTTCCTAAATCTCAAAGCACACTGTATTATTAAAGCACACCTTGGGGTGCTTTTTAATACATAAATAAATAAAGGTCAAGGTCTCATTCCAAATATCCAATTCAAATTTGATCCTTCTGTATGAATGTTTCTGTTTTTAAAGCCCTAATTGATTCTAACACAGGCTGATTGCTGAACACTGGACCAAGTGGCCACACTCCACTGTGTTCCTTTATATGTTGTCCTTGAATACTTCCTTAACAATCTTGTCCTAAGTTTTGCAACTGCCCATAGCAACTTGTGACTATTGCTCTGGCATCTCCCCAAAATCCTTTGTGTTAAAACTAAAAATATGCTTTTCATAAAGAAGAAGATTCATTCTTGACATGTATTTTCTTCTCAAAATTGATTTATAAAAGGTAGAATCCATATCACTCAGACATGTGAAGTTTGTATTGATTTCTTTGGCTTGGCTTCTTTGTGGAAGGATTTTGTCCAAGGGTCCTCAAACATTGTGGAACCCACCATCTAACTGCTAGTAAATACATACTGTTTTATATCAGAAAATGCTGTTTGATTGATTTGCTTTCAGCTTTCAGTCCGTTAGAAACAACTTTTGTTCCTCAAAGAGATGAGTTCTTCCAATCCAGGTGCTCTTTGATGCAAATAAGCTCTTGTGCTACCCTGTCACCATTTGTTTCTCCACCATCTTTGCCCTGTAGGAAAGCAGAAGGCCCCATGACACTTCTGCTCTGTAATAATTGATAAGGTCAATGATAAGGCCTCTTTCAGGCACCTTTTCAATTTTAGATTCAATGAACTGCAGTTTTAAAAGTATGCTTCAGTGGTCCATTAAGACCATTTAGGTGTAATAAGAAGAACATAATCTTAATTTCTTCTGTAATTTTATTTGTAGCAGCTAGTTATAGCTAAGCCAAATTTTTATGAAGGGCCATGGATTCCTAGCACATACATATGTATATATTATTTCATTAAAAATAAATTACCAATGTTGAAAGTCCAGCACTGGCTATCATAGAGTTCATATTTTTGTCAGACATAATGCTTATTTTTAAATTTACTAAATTTATCATCAGGGAGCTTAGAAAGTTACACAGAGATGGAAAACAAAGGTCAAAAGTTGTAAGTGCTATGAGATTGCTATACACTAAATCCTAGAATCTGCAGCAATTCTTTTCCAATAGCATGAGATTTGGAGGAGACTGATGGATTTTGGTTGGGATTCTAGCAAAATCATGAACCCAAGAAAACATGCTGTATTTTGAAAAATTGTGGTAACTCATGATAATTACCTTTTTCATTCAAATTCTCAAATCACCAAGTCACATCAATTTTTAGTCCTAAATCAATTTTGAATTTATCCATTGTCCCCTTCCTTCTCTTCTGCCTCAAGATCTAAGCCATCAACATTCTCCACTGAAGGGCTGGGGATGTGGCTCAAGCAGTAGCCCGCTCGCCTGGCATGCGTGCGGTCTGGGTTCTATCCTCAGCACCACATACCAACAAAGATGTTGTGTCCACTGAAAACTAAAAAATAAATAACAAAATTATCTCTCTCTCTCTCTCTTTAAAAAAAAATTCTCCACTGAACAACAGAAAAGCCCCCAACTCTGTCATATTTATATTTTCTTGTTGCAATCATTGGGGATAATCATAAACATTTGTTTTTAATTTTAGGTAATTTTAGATTCACATGCAGTTGTGAGAAGTAATATAAAGAGATTCCATGTTCTCCTTACCCAGTTTCCTACCATGGTAATGTCTTGCTAAACCACAGCATGATATTAGGATCAAGATATTAACATTGATACAGTCTGTCAATCTTACTCAGATTTTTTTTTCCAGTTTTACTTATGCTCGTGTGTGTGTGTGCGTGCGTGCGTGCGTGCGTGCGTGTGTGTGTGTTTAATTCTATGTCTCTCTATAGGTTTCTCTATTCACCCCCACAAGAAATATATAGAACAGTTTCATCACACAATGATGCCTCTCTTGTAACCATCCACTCATTTCCCATTACCCATTCTTCTTCCTCCATCTCTAGAAACCACTAATTTGGTCTGCAGTTCCATAATTTTGTAATTTTAAAGCAAGTTGTATACATAGCATTATACAGTTATGTTTTTTGAGATTGACTTTGTCCTTCAGAATGATTTCCTTGAGCTTCATCCAGGTTCTTGTAAAATCAATAGCTCACTTGTTTTATTGCTGAATAGTATTCCATAGTATTCTATGGCACAGATGCATCAGATTTTTAAATATTCACCCATTGATAGGCAATTTCACTGTTTTAAGTTTTTAGCTTTACAAATAAATCTGTTTTAAATATTTATTTATAGGTTATTGTGTGCATCTAAATTTCCATTTCACTGGGAATAAATGTCTATAAATAATTGCTGGGTAGTATAGTAATTGCACAGATGATCTCTTTTATATACCATCAGATTTGGTCACTCTCCTTTCAAAATCTTTTCATTGGCTTCCCGTTACTCCTAGCATCACCTTTTAGGCCTGCAAAGTCTTGTCACATCTGGAGTCTGCTTTTTTTTTTTTTTTTCGCTGTCTCACTAACATCAGACAGCTTCCCCATTACATGTTCCAAGAATACGATGTTCCTTCTTCCTCCTACAACAAGTCTCCATGATATATCTATTCCTGTAAATATTTGGTTAATGGCCATTTTACTTAAAGGAATCACCTCTTTGTATCCAACTTTCACCAGTGATTGGACCAGTGACTTGCTGCTGACAACTGAACATGGCCAAGATTATGGGATGTCACTTGTGGGATTATGTTACATTATTTGCTTTTAACAAGAGAAGGGAGGGGCTTGGTTCATCTTCATCTTGCTGCCTTTAGGAACCCAGTAACCAAGCTGAGAAAGTCTTCTAGACAAGGAACTCTAAGATCTACTGGTGGCTTCTAGAACCTAAAAGCAAACTCTAGCTGACACTCAGGAAAAAGAGCTAGGACCCTAATTAGTATAGCCATAATGAAATGCATTCTGGAACAAACCTGAGTGGACTTGGAAGTAAATTTTTCCCCAGTTGAGTTGTCAGTTGGAAATGGAGTCCAGCTGAACCCTTGATTTCAGGTATGCAAGGTCCTGAGCAGAGGACCGTTAAGCTATGTCTGGACTTCTGATCCACAGAAATTAGGAGATAATGAGCATAAGTTTTAAGTTACCACATTTTTTTGGATAATTTTTAAATGAGGCAATAGAAACGGATACACTAGATTTCCTTGCAATCAGTGTGGCCAGGAACTCTAGTCAGTGGCCAGAGTGGAGAAGAAATATATCTTACCACCAGGCCTTACTCACAATACCGTCTCCAAGATCCTCCTCCAGTTGATGAGCCAAATTTTGAGCAGAAATTTCAAGTACTCTAGGGGATGTTGGAGAAGATGAAAAGAAAATGAGCTCTTAATCATTGTGTGGGAGGCTGGTCACTGAAGATCTGCAATAATGGTTGTTTACTTATTGTATCATTTTACCATAAATTTGGTGATTTCATATTAAGATTATTTAGCTTAGCCCAAAACAACAACAAGAACAAAACTATATTCTTGAAGTATTCAAATAATATGTGATTGCAGGACCAGAGATTCATCTTTTATCAACAAGCTGGAAAGAAATATACACAGTACTTACCTCTTACCATTTCCCTGATACCTAAAGGGATAGAACAAGTTCTCCTTTGTCTATCACTAAGTCATTTAGCAAGTTCATGCAAAATGTGTTGTTTCTCACTCCCTTGAAGCACCGCCTAGTTGTCACTTCTGAGTGTGTAGACTAATTTATCTGACCTTCTGAGTGACCTTTTAGGGAACACTTTTTCTTCCTGGGTGTTCCTGTCATATTTTTACAAATAATAAGGAAGATGAGCTAAGCTAGTTGATAACCAACATGGTTCTCTCTCAGGGCACTAAGACAAATGGTTGCCTTTGTAGACTCAGTGGTGATTGCTGTAACAAAACCTCCCAGATAATACATAGTAAAGACAGTCTTTCTCCCCCCACCCCAGTTATTTGTTTCCCCAAGGCACTGGATAGAATATTTTCATGGAATGCCAAACACCATTGACAAGAGACAAAGTAAAGCTCTAAGGGCAAGTTAGGTAATGATTTTATTTTGTAGGAAGTACACATTAATAGCAGAATAAAATCTCTAATCAGTAAACACCAATGGTTTTACAATGGTTGGTTGGCAACTGAACTGGACTCAATATGAATTTTTTCCCTACCATCCATTTCTTCATGTCAAACTCAGTTCCCCTAAGGATTTATGAGGCTTTCAATACTGGAGTTCATGACACATGTTCACTGTTACAACATCTCAGGGATCCCATGTCCCTGCTAGTCAATTTCCAGCAAGTTAGGATATATTTCTGACTTAATCTGAAACAGTGGGCATATATTTTGATGGATGCATTGTATTTCCTTGGTGGTTAAAGGAGTTATTTTTACACAATTTGATAATTCAGGACTGAATTGACATTAACATGGGGGGAGTCTGTCCAATCCATCAATGTTGAAATCATGGATTGTTTATACACACACCATACACACACACACACACACACACACACACACACACACACACACACCTAACTGATGCCTTTAAAATTCAAACAAATAAAAAAGTCTATAATTATGAGGTAAAGAGAAGACTTATGAACTGTCAGTATGTTCTGTAAAGGTGGTTTTATTAACAACACTAAATGCAGTCAAGGGCAAAATCATACCAGCTAAAATATTAATACATAAATTAAAAGATTGTGCTGTTTCTCTGTATCAATTATCATGCTAAACATTTTCTTCACATCTATTTGTACTCTTACCTGGGGGCGCTTTACCAGTGAGTCACATCCCCAGTTCTTTTTAATTTTAAGACACTAAGTTGCTTAGGGCCTCACTAAATTGCTGAGGCTGGCCTTGAACTTGAGAGCCTTCTTCTTCAGCCTTACAAATCACTGGGATTACAGACTTGTACCACCATGCTGGCAGCAGGTTTTTCCTCGAGTTTTATATCTCAGTCTTTTTTGCTCTTCTATTTTTATAGCTTATCTCATATTTTCCCTGATTTTTGCAATATGAATAGATTGGAAAAAGTCATTGCATTGTTCTTTTTATTTCAGGAATTAGGTAAAAGGTTTCAGAGCTATCGGTAAATGGAAAAAGTTAGACAATAGCATATTTGACTTTCTCTTAAGACCTGCAAACAGATAAAATGGCAGAAAAGGTCACATTCAAGGATTCATAAAAGAACTTATCAGGAGAATTCTTTGGATTTGTAACCAAAATTTAAAAGTTATATTCTTTTCATGGGATTCAGGCTTTAAATGGAGATAAAAATTCCTGTGGCATTTAAATTTTCTTGGAAAGGATAGTTAATTATTATTTCACAATGCATAAGAACTTTAAAAAGGTAAACATGATTAGCTCTACAGAAGGACAGCAAGAGGAAAATAAATGTAATTTGTAAGTAATAGACAGTTTATGCTTCACAGCAAACCTAATTTTCTGTGTATTAACCTATAAAATCACAATTTCCTTCATGTATCTTGTTGACTTTCCAAAGCACTGACACTGAACTGTTAAATGAACAAGAAGTTAGGTATCCATATAATTGATCTGAAATTTAGTAATCTTAATATTACACACTGAAATAAATATTTCCTGTGGCCAAGAGAGGTTTTGAGTTCTGAAAATGTACTTTCTTTGAAGTCATTAAATTCTTGCAGGATATATAAAGAACTCAAAAAACTTAATACCAAAAACAAACAAACAATACAATCAATAAATGGGCTAAGGAACTGAATAGACACTTCTCAGAAGAAGATATACATGTGATCAACAAATATATGAAAAAGTGTTCAACATCTTTAGTAATTAGAGAAATGCAAATCAAAACTGCTCTAAGATTTCATCTCACCCCAGTCAGAATGGCAGTTATCAAGAATACAAGCAATAGTAAGTGTTGGAGAAGATGTGGGGAAAAAGGTACGCTTATACATGGCTGGTGGGACTGCAAATTGGTACAACCACTTTGGAAAGCAGCATGGAGAATCCTCAGAAAACTTGGAATGGAACCATTTGACCCGCTATCCCACTCCTCAGTTTATATCCAAGGGACTTAAAATCAACATATTAAAGTGACACAGCCATACCAATGTTTATAGCAGCTGATTGCACAAATTGTACATCTCTACACCACTCCATCTGTATACAATGAATTCAAATGCATTCTGCAGTCATGTACAATTAAGTAGAACATATAAAAATAAAAATTCTTCCTAATTTTCATTAATCCCTTCTTCCTTCACTTAACCACCTTTTATTATGCACCTGCCTTGTCCTTGGAATTGCCCTGGATGCAAACATGCATTGATGAGCCAATGGCAGGAGGGATTCTAGCTTCTGGAAGGGGAGTCTGACACTCAACTACAGTAACAAAGAGGGGCAGGCACATGGCTATTTGCGTGTTATAACAAAGGAGCTGCTTTAGGATGTGGTTCCAGGGAACTTTCTTGAGGAAATGGAGCAATCGATTGGATCTGAAGGGTCATTTAGAGCTAAGCTGAGGGTCAGAAGAGCACTCAGGAAAAGGAACAGCACACACAAAACCCTGGCTGGAAGGACTATTTCAGACATAAAGCATGATAGAAGCAATCTGTGGTTGAAATGTCAGAATGGAAAGTTCTGCTGACTGGGGATGGAACTGTACTCAGGGATAGGACTGGTCAATATAAACCATTTCAATAACTCTGCCAAAGAAATTCATCTGCCTGCTACAAGTTAGTGTCAACACTGAACTTGAGTACAGATAGTTAATTTTGGAACAAAGGGCAGAAAATAAAAGGTGCAATTTTGGAAAACAGGACATTAAATACAATGTGAAATAGCACATAGGATCTATTTTGACAATTAGATTTCTAACACCACATATATAATTATTTTCCATATAATAAAAAAATTGGTAATTTGGAAGAAGAGATAGGATCTGTTTTCCAGAAATATTTTTGAATGTAATAAACACAGCTCCTTTTAACAGTGACTTAAACTACAGGGATATTTATTATTTACCTAACAAGAAATTTAGACACAAAAGAAGTCTAGATATAAACAAGGACACAAAGTTTTCTTATCTTTCTTTTCTAACAAAATATTTTTGTCTCTCGTGGCTAAGAAATGTCTGATGTATCTCTAGGCATTAAAAAACAAAACCACCACCACGACGAAAAACCCAAACATGTTCAAAGTAGGGAAAAAAGAAAACAAGACACTTTCCCAGCAAACCCACAGCAGCCCTCTATTTACATCTCACTGGCCAAAATAAAGTGATATTGCCATTACCTCTACCTGGAAGGGAATCTGAGAATGAGAAATTGACTTTTCCCAGGTCCTTAGTAAGAAGCAGAAAGGCTGCTTGGTTATTTAATCAACAATGTGAATGCCTGAAAAGATTGAGTTAGGAGGATACTTGCTTTGGAAACTAAAGAAGGCATCATTTATTTTGGACATAATTATCCACTAGGCTTCTTTCACTGCAGTGAGGTTTCACAAATATTCTATAATGATGTCTTTTTTCTTTCTTTTTTTTATGAGAACAGAAAGAAGCTCAATGTTGCCTCACGTGATCAAGTGTTGGGTCCCGTGGGTGATGGGACTAGAGTCAGTTTCCTTGTTTGTTTGTTGTTTAGCTCATGTTGACATCAGTAGTGCACTTTGGATGGTCATGGGCTAATTAAAGAAAGTAGAAAGTGATTAAGAAAGTACACAAATGCTTCCCCAGAAGTGAAAGCCAAATAATGCCATGAAGGACTGTGAAAATAATGGCTCCACATGTGTTTGAGAAAAGTGGTAGGTGAATTGAGTTAGCAGATGGTACAAAACGGCACGAGCATGCCAAGTGCTTTTGAAACCATGATGTGGCAGTCAGTATGATAATCAAATTTCAAACAGATTATGTTTCAGCATGTCAAGATGATTCATCACATCAAATTAATAACATTAATTTTTAGCTTTATAGTTTGATTTATATTTGGTTTGTTGTTTTTTTTTCTATAGCCAGCTAAGTCTTCTGAGCATAAGATGTTGATACTTAATTCATATTTAGGAACATAGAAGAGTATAATAAAATTAATGCAAGTCAACACTGGGTTATGAGTTGCCATTTTTTTTCTTTTAAAAAGACCCTGTTCAAATTTTGGCAACATTATATTAGAGAGACTTCCAAGATAATCAGAGAGCCTTTTTGCTAGTCTACATTTTAAAGAAGTAACCATATACTTCTCTTGTGTGTTTTTAGATTTCCCCAGGGATTTCATGCTCCTATCCAAGGAACAGACAGATCAGAAGGCAATGAGGTATCTCAGATCTGTGTCTACCAGAATTCTTCATCTACTGTATATAATTAACTGTTTGTCTGGAATTATAAGGTTGGTGGTATTTAATTTGAGAAGGAAGATCATGAGAAAACTTATAAAGAAAAGTTGATTTTAAAAAATCTCTGGTAAAAATCTGATGAGTAGGTTCAAATAGAATTGTTGCTTTTTCCTCATAGTAGGTAAATGCTTTGCATTTTCATAAAAGAGTATAGTCAAGAAAAGTTTGGAGGTTGTCACTAGGAAACAAACTTTGGGATACTAGGTGTTCTAATAAGCATATATCATAAGCTAATAAAAACACGAAGATTTGAACCTGGATGTTCTAAAAGAGTATTTTCTTGTATTATATACTATTTTTTCTCTTTGAAAATGGAATTGACTACTTGGAAAGAGAAGTGGGGAAGAAAAGCATATATATTGAAAACTGGTCCACAAACCAGTGGCTTATGCCCTACTTGCTCATGTTATAATCAAATAACAACACTATACTTTCATCATTATAAATAATGATGAAAACTATAAATAGATCAGTCTGAAGTACATTCAGGAAAACTGATCTCCAGCAAGCATTCATCCTTTGTAATGCAGGACATAGTATTAACAATCATAATTGTTTCAAAATCTCTTAGGTGGGTTCCACAGTAACTGTTTCACCCGGAACTCTTCAATTAAAATTTTTTTTAAAAAAGGAAATTAGGGCTCTGGAATATAGCTCAGTTGGTAGAGTGCTTTCCTTGCATGCACCAAGTCCTGGGTTCAATCCCCCCCCCAAAAGGAAATTAATACACATGGGATGGTGAGTAATGATAAATTTTTAAAAAATGAATGACAACATAAATTACAAATAACTGTGTGAAATAAAATAATGAAGGCTCTGAGCAATTTGAATGTTTTGCATGAAAGCCATGGCTCTGCAAAAGAATAAGGGAAGAGACTGGGATATAATTTAAGAATCCGACTAAAGATTTTGCAGGAAAAATTAGTGCTTAATTTGAGTAAATCTTCCCTGAAAGCTATCTTTCCGTTTTGCTGGTGTATCATGACAGTCACTTGTGGTGTTGCTTGTGTTTAGATTGGAAGGCATGTTAATGCTCAACAACCACTACAAAGTGCCCAAATTATGAACTATGTTGATTATAAGCTAAATAAGTACCACTTATAAAATTTCCAGAATTGTAAATTAGACTATTTAGCTCTAAAACTTGAGATTTCCTAAATCCCTCCTCAACACTGAGTGCAGCAGCCTTCTGAGGCTTCCTCTTCTAGAACAATCCCTGTGTGTACCTGTCGGCCATATTTTCTTCTATCAGATGCTGTTGCCATGGCAACCGCCTCCTTTGTACAGGCTTAGGGTAGCAGTTTCTTTTTGGAAACAGACTCTGGGCTGTTTGCCAGAATCTGGTTCTCAAATCCAGGACTGTAGTTTAGCTTGCTTAACCCTTTCACTAGCCTGAGAAAATAGAACAACAAAAGCTTTTTAATTCTTTATACCCAAAGGGAAGCAGAAACTCTGTGACTAAAATCTAAAAATAATCTTTTTCCATGAATTATGCTGTACTGATAAAAAAATGTAAAGATTTTTTAAAGGCAGAGAAAACATTATTGATGTTTTGAAGAACAATTCAGAAGGATTATAATTGGAGCTCAGTTCTCTGAGTCTAACCCAATATGAAGGAAAAATCAATTACTCCTATAAGTAATTTTCAAGTCAATGGATTTTTAAATTTTTTTCCCTGTTCTCTACTGAAACATAGGATGTACTATCATTGCAAATGGAAAAAATAAATGCTTCCTAACCTGGTCTCATCATAATCACCTGAACAGATAATATTCCTTAATTGCTTATTTTGCCTCTCCTTGCTTCATTTAGTCCTAGTCTCATTAGACTTCAAGACCTAGAAGGGAGTTGTAGGTCTTCTCATCTACCTTCTAACTCCATTGCTTATTAATTTGTGAACCTGTTTCTTTTATTTTTTAACTAGAGACTGATCTCAAGGGTGTTTCACTACTGAGCCGCATCCCCAGCCCTTACTTTTTATAAAGACAGGGTTGCACTAAGTTGCTTAGGGCCTGGCTAAGTTGCTGAGGCTGGCTTTGAGCTCTCAGGCCTCCTCCCTCAACCTCCAAGCTGCTGGGATGATAGGCATGTGCAACCACACCTGGCTGTTCCTTTCATTTTTTGACTCTAATTATTAGAAATTCTTCATATTTTAATTAAGTTTTAGTGTAACATCACTATTTTTATTCTATTTCTGTATTTTGAAGTCATGTAAAAGAAATGTAGACCTTGTCCATAAAAGAGCTCTTCAGTAAAATTAAAAACAGCTATCAGGGGAGTAACTGGCAAAGATTTTCTTCTAGTTAGTGGTCTTTCTCTTCATGTTCTTAATCATTTCCTTTGCTGTGCAGAAGATTTTAATTTGATGGTGTACTACCTATTGATTGTTGGTTTTATTTCTTATGCTTTAGGGGGTCTTAATAAGGAAGTTGGTGCCTGAGCCAATATGTTGGAGTTTTGATCCTATGTTTCCTTGAGTCAATTGCACAGTTTCTGATCTAATTTCTGTGTTCATCCACTTCAAGTGGACTTTTTGCACAAGATGATAGAAAGGAGACTGGTTTCATTCATCTCTATCTGGATACCCAGCTTTCCCATCACCATACGTTAAAAAGGCTGCCAGTGCAATGTTAAAATCTGTCTTCTATTCTATTCCATTGGATTCCATGATGTCTGTTTTTATGCCAGTACCATGCTTGCTTGCTTTCTTTCTTTCTTTCTTTCTTTCTTTCTTTCTTTCTTTCTCTATAGTTCTGTGATATAATTTGAGGTCAGGGATTATGATACCTTCAATTTTGTTCATATTGCTCAGGATTGATTTGGTAATTCAGGGTCTTTTATTCTTACATACAAATTTAAAGACTTTTTTTCTAGTTCTGTGAAGAATGTTATTAGAATTTTGATGAAATTGCATTTAATTTGTGATCACTTTGGGTAATATGCCCATTTTGACAATATTAATTCTGCCTATCCAAGAACATGGGAGGCCTTTCCATCTTCTTATGTCTCCCTCAGTTTCTTTTTCCAGTATTGTATAATTTTCATTATAGAGGCTTTCAATCCCTTTCTTAGATTTATTCCCAGGTATTTTATTTTATTTTATTTTATTTTATTTTATTTTTGAGGCTGTTGTAATGGATAAACTCCTTATTTCTTTTTCACTAGGTTGATTTTTGTGTAGAAAAGCTGTTGGATTTTGTATGTTGCTACTTTACTGACATTGTTCAGTAGCTTGAGAAGTCTTCTGGCAGTTTTTTGGGTCTTACAAGTCTCTGCAAACAGAGATAATTTGACTTCTTATTTTTTATTTTTTGGTACCAGTTATTGAACCCAGGGCCACATAACAACTTAGCCACATCCACTACCTTTTTAAAATATTTTATTTAGAGGGAAGTTCTTGCTAAGTTGGTTAGGATCTCACTAAATTGCTGAGGATGCATTTAAACTTGCAACCCTCCTGCCTCAGCCTCCTGAGCCACTGGGATTAGAGGTGTATGCCACAATACCTAGGTTATTTTCTTATTTCTCTCCCTTTAATTACTTTCTGTTCCTTAACTGCTCAACTCAACTTTTAGGGTCAACATTCCAAGACATAGGTGCAGGCATCAACTTCCTTGATAAGACTTGTAAAGCTCAAGAAATAAAGCCAAGAATCAATAAGTGGGATAGCATTACATTAAAAAGCTTTTGCATTGAAAAGGAAAGAAATGTTGGGGCTTGGGTTGTGGCTCAGCGATAGAGCACTTGCCTAGCATGTGCAAGGCCCTGGGTTCGGTCCTCAGCACTACATAAGAATAAGTAAATAAAATAAAGGTATCATGTCCATCTACAACTAAAAAATAAATTTTTTTTAAAAAAAGGGAAAAAAGTGTGAAAGAGAGTCTACAGAATGGCCAAAAAAAAAAAAAAAATTGGCAGCTACTCTTCTGAAAGAGATTGAATATCCAGAATATATCAAGAACTCAAAAACTGAACATTTAAAAAATCAAATGATGTAATCAATAAATGAACAAGTGAATGAAACAGACATTACTCAAAAGAAGAAATAAAAATGGCCGATGTGTGTGTGGTTGATGTGTGTGTGTGTGTGTGTGTGTGTGTGTGTATTTCAACTTCTTTAGCAATCAGAGAAATGCAAATAAAAACTACAATAAAATTTCATCTCACTTGGTTAGAATGGAAAGTTTCAAGAATATGACAGGCATAAAGAGAAATGGAATTATATAATTTTCAGGAAAATGGACAAAACTTGATACTATTAAGCTAAGTGAAAAAAAGCCAATTTCAGAAGGTCAAGGGCCATATGTGGAAGCTGGAGAGGAAAAAAGAAAAGAAAGGTGACAGGGGAATCTCATGAAAATCAAAGGGAGATCAGCAGAGTAGAGGAAAGAGGCCAGGGAGAGGGAGGAGGGGAGAGCTAGGGGAAATACTGGGAAATGCTACTTCATATTGTGTGCATGTACAAATTTGTAAACACAAATCCCACTACTATGTACAACTATAATGAATCTATAAAAATATGGAAAAATAATATGAATAACAGTAATTACTGATGAGAATATGGAGAAAAAGTTATTCTTATATCATGGTGGGACTACAAATTAGAACAAACCATTTTGTAAAGCAATGTTAAGTTTCCTCAAAAGACGAAGAATGGAGCCATCATATAACCTGGCTATCCCACTTCTTGGCATTTCTCTAAAAGAGCTAAAAATCAGCCTACTGCAGTGATACATGCATACCAAGGCTTACAGCAGCACAATTCAAAATGTCCAAGTTACGGAAGCAGCCCAGGTGCCTATTAAGAGAAGAATGGATAAAGAAACTGTGGTGTATACACACAATGGAGTTTTGCTGGGTTATAAAAAATAATGAAATCAATGGCAATTTTTGATAGATGGACGGAGCTGGAGAATACCATACTATAGGGAGTAAGGCAGACTCAGAGACTAAAGGGTTGAATGTTTCACATGGTACATGGAAGCTAGAGAGAGAAAAGGAGCAAATAAAAGGAGGAAATCTAATAAATATGAAAGGGAGATCAGTAGAGGAGAGATAAGGGAACAAGGGAAGGGAGGAAAAGGAGAGGAAAGGGAAGAACTAGGGAATATAATTGACCCAATTACACAATATGGACATATGAATATATTACAATGAATCCCACTTTTATGTATATGCACCAATGGAAAAAAATACATGTAAATACATAGAAGGAAAATTAAAAGAGTAGAGGAAGGGGGACAGATTCAGGAAGTAGGAGGTAAAGTAGAAGAACTGGGGAAAAGAACTAGGAAAATTATACCATGTGCACATATGAACATGTCACAGTGAATCCCATTATTATGTATCAATATATGATATTGATAAAAACATTTAAAAATTCCTAAGGAAAAAAATAGAACATCATTATCACTTAAAAAATAAATCTGTAAGTCTTCCCCATATGTAGTGGCCATGGCCTTCCGCCTTCAAAAGACATAGGGAGAGAGTACCTGGTTGACAGTCTCCAGTGACTGTAACTTTGGATCCATGGGGCACAGATGCCAAGACATCCTTTTTCTGTGCTGTTTTCATCCAATGACTGTACACAGCTGCAATAGGAGAAGCCATTCTGTCTTAGAGGAGAGTCACTGAACAGCCTGCTTTGGCTTGAGGACTTTCTATTGGTCTAGCCAAACCCTTTTCAGAGCTGTGCTTTGGTCTGAGGCTTTTCCTGTCTGAACTTTATTTTCTTCTAACCATAGGTGGCCAGAGCTACATCCATTCTTTCTACCTGCTGCTCTTCTCCTCTCCTCCTTTACTTTTGTATATATTACGGGTATTTTTCTCCAATAAATCTTTGGTATATCCAATTCCATTCTGGCATCTGCTTCTTGGGGACTCAAACTGACATGCCATGCCTTTTCTTTTCCAGGTGAAATACTCTGAATTTGTCAGTGTTTCTGTAGTGCTTTGCAGATGTTCATCTTCCAAATGCATCCCAGCTCCTCAGTGTCCTTGTTAAGCCAGGCACCCATGTAGAGCAAACGTTTTCCAGGGCGGTCTGAATAATGCAGAGCTTCACTTATTCTCAGTTCTTATATTCTGAGCACAATGTTTTCTTAATGCATTTTAGGATGACATTAACATTTTGGGCAGCCTTATCACTCTTGATTCATGCTGAACATGTTGGAAACCAAACGAAGAGCTAGAATTCAAATAAAATTCAAGGATACTTCAGCTGTCTAATTCAAGCCCTTTGAAATTGGACTCCACTAAGATGAGAGGTTGTAATAAAATTCTTCCTTTCATGTTCTATACAGGCAATTAAAACTCTAAGCATAGGTATTCAAGTCTGTTTCAAGTTTATTTTATTTGACATATTCAGACCATTCTACCATCCGTTATATATTGGCTATTGCTTCTACTTTCTGCCACTTTGGAATTTTAGAAGTATAATATCAATATTGGAGCGATTGAACAAAATGAATAGTTACAACTGAGAAATCTCAAGCAATCTCTCCTCAGATTTAATCAGTCATTAGCTTTTGTAAAGCATCATTAATTCAATTACATATCTAAGCAATAATTCTGGAAGCCATAGCATGTTTCCAACCCTTTTCTATAACAGATATTCAAATGTCTTACATAATTCAGGTAGAATACACCTGAAAGTATTTTCTTCATCTATAGATGGAATGACTAAAAACATTATATGACATATTTTTAACCTATGTGGGTGTTCAATGTTTATTAATTTTTCTTAGAACATAAAATTAATCTCTGTTGCTATTCTATAAATAGAAAAATAATGGGATATTTTTAATGTCTCAATAGTATTAACAGTTTATTTTGATATCGTAGTGTAAAACCATTAATAATATTTCAATTAATTGTATATAAGAAATTTTAATTACAAATATATTCCATGTGCTATGTGATTCAAAATAAGCATTTTAAAAGTTATTTTATTAGAGAATCATGACAGACACAAACAAACAGACACACCTCACTGAAAAGTGATAAATAATTCTAAGTGCAAGCCAAAGAAACAACTACAACGGTGGAGGAAGAGTTCACAGAATGGGAGAAAAATCTTTGCCAGCTGCTTCTCTGAAAGAAGATTAATATCCAAAATATACAAAGAACTCAAAAAACTTAATGCCTAAATAAAAACAGCAGCAGCAGCAACAAATAACCCAAGCAATAAGCAGGCAAAACAACTAAAAAGACATTTCTTAAAAAAAGAAACACAAATGGCCAACAAATATATGGTGAAATGTGCAACATTTCTAGCAACCAGGGACACGCAAATCAACACTGTATTAGATTTCATCTCACTCCAGTCAGAATGGCAATTATTAAGAACACAAACAATAATAAATATTGGCGAAGATGTGGGGAAAACGTACATTTGTACATTGCTGGTGGGACTGCAGACTGGTATGATCACTCTAGGAGGCAGTATGGAGATTCCTCAAAACAATAGGAATGGAGACATTTGACCCAGCTATCCTACCCCTTGGTATTTATCACAAAGAGCTAAAATCAGCATGTTATACCAATACAGTCACCTAAATGTTTATCTCAGCACAATTCACAACAGCTAAATTATGGAACCAACCCAGATGCCTGCCAATAGATGAATGGATTAAGAAATTGTGCTATATATGCACAACAGAGTTTTGCTCAGCCGTAAAGATTTAAATTATGGAATTTGCTAGTGAATGGATGGAAACAGAGAACACCATGCTAAGTGAAATAAGCTAATCTCAGAAAAATCAAGGATCAAATAGTTTCTCTCCTATGTGGAAGCTAGAGAAAAATAAAGGAAATAAGGAGAGGCGGATCTGACATGATAAAGATCAAAGGAAGATCAGTAGAGTAGAAGAAGGAGATTGAGAGGCAGAGAAGAGGGATGGGAAAGGGTAAGAAATGCAGAATGATTTTTTTTAAAATCATTCTGTATGCGTGTATATCCATGGAATTTCATCTTTATGTGTAAGTAGAAAGAATCAATCAAAAATAACTAAAGAGTGGAGTAAAAGGAAGCTCAGTAGAGGAGAGGAAGAAGAATGAGGAGGGAGAAGGGGAAGGCAAAAGCCGGGTACATGAACTGAAGATATATTTTGTGTGTGTACCAATTTGTTAAGATGAACCCGATTACTACTATGTACAACTACAGTGCTCTAGTAATTTTTTTTTCTAAAAAAGAATTTTAACTGCAAGAAAATTTCAGTTATCAAGATTAAGGCTTCCTTAGGAAATATTTGTGAAAACTTTCAGCGTCTTTGATTTATCATTGTTAAAATTTGGTGATCTGTAACTGAGGATTATTTCATGCTCAGTAAGTTCATGTTTCTCATTGATAATCACATAGAATGTTGATATTGGAATTCTTGTTCTACCTCCTCCCCCTAATCTTTTGATAATACAAAGTATTTGTGGATCTTAGGTAGGTTCATGAAAATACAATTTTTCAAGAAAAATATTTGGAGAACTAAGTTGACACTAATACACTTATCCTAAAATCACCATGAAAAATATATTTTTGTAAGTGCTCCAAAATTTTAAGAATGTGTATAAGCATACTCTTTTGCATATATGTTGTGTGTATATATTTACTAAATATGAGTAAATACATAAACACATTATATATTTATACACACATGTGTGTATACATACACATAAGCAAAAAATTAACCATTGGGCAAAATTCTGTTAAATTAAATAATCTTTAAATTTTAACCCAGTATTTGAAATATGTTAGGTAAATCATTGCAGCTTAATAGGCTATTGCTGTTAGTCTTTACATAAAATTTGAAATGTCCACTTTTATTTGTAAGAATATCCGCTGATTTATTCTTTTAAGCATTTTAATCAAATGAAGAATGAAGATGGCAAAATTAGACACAAAAATTTTAGATGTAGAAAGGATCTTACAGATAACGATTAAATTGGCCATGCAGGGTAGTTATTCCCTATAATATACCCTAAAACATAAATTTTAGGATGGAAGAAACAGTTCTTAAAGGGGATTATTGAGTTTTATTTACAAGTATATAAGAATTTTAAATATACAACTTGGTGCATTTGGACAAATATAGACACGTGTGTGTCTATCACTACTATCAAAATATATATTTTCATCATCACAGAAAAAATTCCTTCATGTCATCTCTAGCTCCAGGCAATATCAGGTGTACTTGTCACAATGTACGTTCACAACAATGTCACAATGTATTAGGTTTTTTTAATAGTCTGTTCTATAATTGCACATGAATGCAATCATAATATAGATGCTCTTTGGTTCTGGATTGCTCCACCCATCTTGTTGGAATTCATCTGTGTCTCCTGAGAACTAGTATTTTTTTTTCTGAAAATTATTCATTTGAATGGATAGCATATTTTACAAAGCCATTTACATATTGATAATCATTTGGATTCTTTCCATTTTTTAGTTAATACAAAAAATTTTGTGTATGACTTCATGACATGTGTTTTATTTACTGATTAATAAATATCTAGCAGTATAAATATTGTGGTGAGTATATGGATATCTTTATAAAATACATCCAGTTATTTTTCCAGAGTATTTGGATCTTTTTTTATAAGTGATATGTGAGCATTCTAGTAACTCTACTTCCCATCAGCTCTTGGTGTGTGGTTGGCTTTTCACAGTTAGCTGTTCTACTGGATAAATAGAAGCATTTCATTAAGAATTAATTTTCATTTCCCTTATCACTAATGAAATAAAGTGTCTTGGCAAGTGAATATTGACTAATTTAGCCAGATTCTTTTTTGAAGTTTCCATTAAAACTGCCTATTTTTTATTGGTTTGTCTCATTAATTTGTGGAAGTTCTTTAAATATTCTGGATATAAATCTTTTAAATTTATGTGTGAGTTTTCTTCCATTCTGTGGCTTGTCTCCTCCTATTTTAGGAAGTGAAATAAGCCAATTGCAGAAAATCAAGGGTTGAATGGTCTTAAATTTTGCAAAATATAATTTTTCAATTTTTTATTCATGATATTTTGAATTAGACAAATTTTGCTTTGCTTAAAACTGCAGAAATTTTGCCTGTGTTTTATTCTAGAATTTTGCAGTTTTAACTTTTTATGTTCAGGTCTATGATTTATTTTGAGTTCAAGTTTGTGTGTACTGTATGGCACAATAGTTGAAGTTGGATTTTCTCCACATAAATCTCTTGTTCCAGCAGAATTTGATGAGACTGTTCTTTCCCCTCTGAATTAAGTTTGTTAAAAACAGTTGCCCATATTTGTGTGAGTCTATTTCTGTACTCTATTCTGCTCCATTGACTGTAAGTCTACTTGTACATGAATTCTACACTCTCCAAATACTTGCAATTATAGAGGTATAAACTTAAGATCCTTTAGCTTAAATCTCCTGTTTTGTTCCTTTTCAAAAAATTATTTTGGCTACTTTAATCTTTTTTGCTTTCTCTTATATATCTGAAAGTCATCTTGTCCAATTGTCCATTTTTAAGCAATATTTTGGGATTTAAATTGATACATTCATTATTCTTAATTGAGGGTAATTGACACGGCGACAGTGTTGAGGTTTTTCTTTTTCTTTTTTTGTACTGGGGATTGAGCTCAGGGGTGATTTATCAGAGTCACATCTCTAAACCTTTTTTATTATTTTTTTTGAGACATGGTCTCCCTAAGTTGATTGGGACCTCCCTAAATTGTTGAGGCTGGTCTTGAACTTACAATCCTCTTGTCTCATCCTCCTTAGTCCTTGGGATTGCAGTAATGTGCCACTGTACCCGGCAAAAGTGAGTTTTTAATCCTTAATCATGATGTGATATGTCTTTTCACTTATTTAGATCTTCAGTATCTCTCAGCAATATTTTGAGATTTTTCACTACACTATAGATTGTGTACACATTTTTTGAAAATTTACAGCTACACAGATAATGCATTTGTATGTTAGAATAAACAGCATTTTATGAATTTTACTTTGTTATAGTTAATTGTTACTTTTTATAAAATGAAATTAAGTTTTTGTGCTTTTTCCCAGTATGCTGAAAACTTGCTAAAATCACTTATTAGTTCTAGCAGCTTCTTAGTAGACACAGGATTCCATGTAAATAACTAGGCTAAATATAAATAAAAGCACATTTATGTCTTCCTTTCTAACCTGCATATATGCCTTATTTATTTTTCTTATCTCCTTCCCTGGGTAATATAATCCAAATAAAAGTGATCAAATCCTTGCCCTATTTTCATTTTTGGAGAATACATTCATTCTTTTACCATTAAGTATTATGTTAGCTGTAAGATTTTTATGATTATCTATATTAATTTGTTTTCTGTTACTATAACAAAGTATCTCTAAGACTGTGTTCTTTGTAAAGTATAAAAGTTTATTTAGGTAACATTTCTGGAGATTGGCAAGGGTAAAGGCCTGGCACTGGAATCTGGTGAGGGCCTCCTTGATGCACAATAAAATGGTAGAGGGTAGTACATGGGCAGACAGCAAGTGTACTAGCTGAGGTGTGTCTTCTTGTAAAGTTACCAATGCCATTATGACAACTCCACTCTCACAATCTCATCTAATTCAATACCCTCCCTAATGCCCCACATCTGAATATCATTGGCATATCAAATTGAGGATTTAGTTTCATGAACTTTTGGAGAACACATTCCGACCATAAAAATACCCTTTATTAAATTTAAGAAATTCCTTTCATCCATAGTTGGCTGTATTTTTTTAAATCAAAGTAGGTTTAAATTTTGTGAAGTGCTTTTTACATATCTGTATGTATGATACCATAAAATTCATCCTTTTTCTGTTAATGGTTTTAATTGCACATCAACCTTACACCTCTGCAATCAACTCCACTTTTCATGTTACATTTTCCTGATGTTGCTAGATGGTGTTTCTTAATTTTTTTATTAAGAATATTAATTCCAGGGCTTGGATGGAGCTCAGTGGTAGAATACTTGCCTAGGATGTGGGAGGTCCTGGATTCCATACCTAACAGCACAAACACACACACACAAATAATATGACTTTCATGTGTGCAGGCAGAAATATGACTCCCTCAAATATGCTCACGTCAGAATCCCCTCAGCTTGTGAATATGCTGCACTAGAAAGCAAAAAGAGTGCTTTGCAGATGTGGTGCAAGTTAAGAACTCTGAGATGGGGAGATTATTATGGATTTGCAGGGTGGGCGAAGCTAATCTTGTGAATCTGTAAAAGCAGAAAAATTTTCCTGGCTGTGTTCAGAGAGTGTGATGTTGCTGGCCTTGGAGATGGAGGAAAAGAAAGGAGCAAGAAGTGCATGGATGTGATGAATGAGGGTGGTCTCTAGAGGTAGGAGACACCATGAATGGACGCCAAGTTCTCGGAGCACCAAGGAAGCAGTGCAATCTTGCCAGCCTGTTAGAGTTCTGGCCTATAGAACTGGAACATAATAACTTTGCATTGTTTAAGCTGCAAAATTTATAGAATTGTCTTCCAGCAACAACAGCAACAACCTCCCAAACTGGTGCCATTGTTCATGAAAGATATTTTTCTGTAGTTGTTTGTTTTCTTCCGTCATGTTATTTATTGAGGTAAAATACTGGTCTTCTACAATGAGGTAAGTAGTGAATGCTATCGTTAAACTTTGTAGAAAACACTGAGTAATTTCTTCCAGACTTGCTTGCTTTATTTCTTAACCTGAACTCCTCTTAATGAGCAGGTTATATAGTAAAACTGAATTTTCTTCATGATTACAGGGCTATCAAATTTTCCAATTTTTCTTCTGTCATTTTTATAAGTGCAACACATTTGTTTATCTTATTTAATACTTGAATTAGTTGGAATAATGTTGATTGTAGAGTACTTTTGTGATTTTTTTTAAATGACTGTAGGATTTGTAGTTATATCCCCTCTTTCATTCTAAATTATTAATATGAATCTTTTCACTTTCTCCTTGCCTATTATAGCTAAAAGTTTATCAATTTAATAAAAAAATTTGAAGTGCCATCTTTTAGATTTTTAATTTATTCTCTAGTTTGTTTGGTGTCTGTTATGAATTTCTGCTTATATGTTCATCATATCCTTCTTTCTATGCACTTTGGAGTTGACTTGTTTGCCTGTTTGTTAAAATGGAAACTTAGAGCATCAATTTTAGATCTTTCCTAATATAGATATTACAGCTACATATTTTCTTCTTTACTCACTATTTCATTTCAATTTCCAACATGTTAGCTATATATTAAAATTATTTTTCAGTGAAATTACTTTTGTTTTCTTCTTTCACCTGTGGAATATTTAGAAGAGTGTTGATGAATTTTCTAATATTGGCCATTTTTTCCAGACAATATTTTTCAATTCACACATTTTGATGTTGTATTTCTAGTTTACTTTCACTGTAGTCAAAGAACATACTTTGTACAATTTCATTACTTTAAAATATACTGGTAATAGTTTCATGACTCAGTTTGTATAATATAATCATATTTTCCTGTGCATTTGAGTGGACTACATTTTACACATAAAGAATGTAGTGATTCCAAAGTATGAATTATGTCAGGAGTCAACGGTGATCAAATGTTCTATACAGTTATTGATTTTATATCTACTTATAATTGCTGGAAGTTGGTTATCGGAATCTCTAAATACAATGTGATGTGTCCACTTCTCTCTTGGGTCTTGTTGACTTAGCATTAAAAGGTTTGTAGCTCAGTTATTAAATGATTACACATTTAAGATTGTATTGTCTTTTGATGAATTGAGCTGTCTTCATTGTAGATGTCCCTTTTCTTCTGTAGCAGTGTTTCTTCTCATGACCTCTAGCTTCTTGAATGTAACTACAGACATTCCAGTCTTCTTATTGCCGATGATTGCGTGATGTAAATTTATCCATCCTCTGATTAAATCATTTAGTAATTTTTATATTAATATCACAGGTAGCATTTTTCTGCTGACAGCATATAGTTGATGGTTGCTTTTGATTAACTCTGAAAATCTCTGACATTTAGTCGAAAAATTTAAGCCTTTTTGCTCTATTGTGATTTTCAAAGTAACAGGGTTTACACTTATCATTTTGGTGCTTGATTCCTATTAGTCTTACCTGTTCTTTATTTTTTTATTCTTCTTTCCTAGTTTTATTTTATTTTGGACTGAGAACTTTTCATATTCTTTTTATTGTCTGTCTGGACTTTCCTTAGTGGTTGCTATATGGTTTACAATATACACTTCAAATCACCATAGCTGTACCATAATGCTATACCACAACATGAATAATGTACAAAGCTTTCAGAAGCACCCTCCACTTTTGCCTCCTAGACTTTGTTTTTGTTGCCTTTCTTTTTACTTCTACTTGTATTATAAGTTCCCCCAAACTTGTTTGCTATTTCTGCTTTCAACAATTGTTTTGAAAATAAATTTGAAAATAATCCTCTATGGGTTCCCATTCATTTAACCCTTCTTCCAATCCTCATCACATTTATATATTTGAGTTCCTTCTAGCCTCATTTTCGAGTATAAAAAGCTTCATTAACACTTCTTATAGTGTCGTTCAGCTGCTGATGAACTCTTACTTTAATTATGTCTGAAAAAGATATTTATCTTATTCTCAGTTTTGAAGGGTTTTCTATGATATAAAACTTGAGCTTAACAGAATTTTCTTTTTCTATCCAGGCTTAACAATTGGCTTGCATTTCTACTGAAAGAAACACTTTCTTTCTTTCTTGTGTGCATTATAGCCCTTCTCAACTGCTGATTGTAAGAATTTTTTCTGGGCTGGAGATGTGGCTCAGCGGTAGCGCGCTCGCCCAGCGTGCGTGCGGCCCGGGTTCGATCCTCAGCACCACATACCAACAAAGATGTTGTGTCCGCCAAGAACTAAAAAATAAATATTAAAAATTCTCTCTCTCTCTCTCTCTCCTCACTCACTCTCTCTTTAAAAAAAAAAAAGAATTTTTTCTTCATCAGTGGGATTCAGCAATTTGAGTTGATGAGATATGTAGTGATTTTATTAGAGCTTACCATTCTTGGTGGTAATTAAGTTACTGAATATGTGGTTTTATATTTTTCATCCTTAAAAAATTTTGACCATGACTTTTCAAATTTTCTTTAGTTCTTTTTTCTCCATCTTTTTCTTCTAGGACCTCAATTTCAACATTTAGTTATCTCCCAAATCCTCACAGGTATACTAAATTTTATTTTATTCCTCTCTGTCCTTAATTTTGTAGATTCTATTGCTATGTATTCAGTCCATTGATCTTTCTTTTTTTCTGTGCAGTGTTCAGTCCAATTCTGGTAGACCCATTCTTATGTTTCCCATCTTAGACATTATATTTTTCATCTCTGAACTGTTGATTTGTTCTATTATAAAGTATAAAACATAAATCTTTCATGTCTCCTCATTATGTTTTCTTTTAAATCCTTCTGTAAGTGATAAAAGATCTTTAAAAGTTCATATCTACATATTTCATCTTCCCTGTCATTTCTGTGTCTGCTTCTATTTACTGACTTTTCTTGTGTTTATAGGTCATATTTTCCAACTTCTTATCATGTACATTACTTTTTATTGGAAACTACATATAGTAATATTATGTTGTTGATAATTAACACTTGATGTTTTTTTAAGAGTGTATGAATTTATTTATTTAGGTAGACAACTAAGTTATTATGGGTAAGCTTGATCCTTTTGAATCTCATTTATAAACTTTATTGGAATGGATCTAAGTTAGTTGCGTGTCTTAAGCAAGCTTTAATTCAGGATTAGTGTGTTCCTTAATCAAAGGGTGGCCTTTCTGCAATCTCTATACAATGTTTAGCATAGTCCACCAAGTGTCTGTATTTTGCTTAGCTGGAATTCAAACGTCTCCCAGCCTGATGTGAGTTGTGGAAATCACTCTGCATAGTAATTCTTTGCCTTATAAATGTTTGCTCCACACATATGTATCTTAGTACTCAGCATCGTTTATAGGAATGCTCCTGTGTATCCCTGGAGCTCTTTTACAACCCCTCCCTTTTCCTCTGTGCTCTTTCTTAAAATGCAGGCATCTCAGCTCCTCCAAACTCTGTCTCTGCTTTATCAAACTGCCAGGACCATTGTGTTGTGATTGGATTTCTTCCCTTTACACCATGGTCTGGAAAAGGTGCCAGGTAGAAATTTGAGATGAGCTTTTTCTTCTAAAATTACACTCTTATACTATTCATTGTTTAATATTTAAATTCAACTCTTTCATATAGTTCATATAGCTTTGTCCAGTTTTCAAGTATTTCTTTTTTATGGTGAGAGGGCAAGTTATTCTTCAAAGTATTAATACCGACACTGGGTTTTGAAGAAAAGATTGCTTTTGACCTCTTCTTGAAGTTGCATTATAAAAGATACTTTTTCTCTTATTGAAAACCTAAATTATGTCAATTATGTTTTAATATATTCAACTAGAATTTTGCTTCCTACAACATGCTCACAGATTACAGCTATCTGTTAAATCTGTAGGATTTAGCTACATGGCTTAGGTCTATCTTTTTTTTTTTTTTTCTTTTCCACATGACAGCTATTTAAAATTTGAGGACAAAAAGTACTTTCTTTCCCAGAGATGATGTTTCAAACCCTTCATAATTTTGGACACCTTGATTACTATCAGGTTAGTAATATATTTTTTTTTCCTGAAATAGATGGTCCAAGAATAGAAACAGCATTCCAGATGTGTTCTGGTGAAATCATGCATATAGTATTGATCTTTTTTTTTTTTTTTATTAAATGCCAAATTCTTTTTTTTTATTGTTGGTTGTTCAAAACATTACATAGTTCTTGATATATCATAATTCACATTTTGATTCAAGCGGGTTATGAACTCCCATTTTACCCCGTATACAGCTTGCAGAATCACATCAGTTACACTTCCATTGATTTACATATTGATATACTCATGTCTGTTGTATTCTACTGCCTTTCCTATCCTCTACTATCCCCCCTCCCCTCCCATCCCCTCCCCTCTTCTCTCTCTACCCCCACTACTGTAATTCATTCCTCCCCCTTGTATTATTTTTCCCTTTCCCCTCACTTCCTCTTGTATGTAATTTTGTATAACCCTGAGGGTCTCCTTCCATTTCCATGCAATTTCCCTTCTCTCTCCCTTTCCCTCCCACCTCTCGTCCTTGTTTAATGTTGATCTTCTTCTCATGCTCTTCTTCCCTAGTCTGTTCTTAGTTGCTCTCCTTATATCAAAGAAGACATTTGGCATTTGTTTTTTAGGGCTTGGCTAGTTTCGCTTAGCATAATCTGCTCTAATGCCATCCATTTCCCACCAAATTCTATGATTTTGTCATTTTTTAATGCAGAGTAATACTCCATTGTGTATAAATGCCACATTTTTTTTATCCATTCGTCTATTGAAGGGCATCTAGGTTGGTTCCACAGTCTTGCTATTGTGAATTGTGCTGCTATGAACATCGATGTAGCAGTGTCCCTGTAGCATGCTCTTTTTAGGTCTTTAGGGAATAGACCGAGAAGGGGAATAGCTGGGTCAAATGGTGGTTCCATTCCCAGCTTTCCGAGAAATCTCCATACTGCTTTCCAAATTGGCTGCACCAATTTGCAGTCCCACCAACAATGTACAAGTGTACCCTTTTCCCCACATCCTCGCCAGCACTTATTGTTGTTTGACTTCATAATGGCTGCCAATCTTACTGGAGTGAGATGGTATCTTAGGGTGGTTTTGATTTGCATTTCTCTGACTGCTAGAGATGGTGAGCATTTTTTCATGTACTTGTTGATTGATTGTATGTCCTCCTCTGAGAAGTGTCTGTTCAAGTCCTTGGCCCATTTGTTGATTGGGTTATTTGTTATCTTATTGTCTAATTTTCTGAGTTCTTTATATACTCTGGATATTAGGGCTCTATCTGAAGTGTGAGGAGTAAAGATTTGTTCCAATGATGTAGGCTCCCTATTTACCTCTCTTATTGATTCTTTTGCTGAGAAAAAACTTTTTAGTTTGAGTAAGTCCCATTTGTTGATTCTAGATGTTAACTCTTGTGCTATGGGTATCCTATTGAGGAATTTGGAGCCCGACCCCACAGCATGTAGGTCGTAGCCAACTTTTTCTTCTATCAGATGCCGTGTCTCTGATTTGATATCAAGCTCCTTGATCCATTTTGAGTTAACTTTTGTGCATGGCGAGAGAAAGGGATTCGGTTTCATTTTGTTGCATATGGATTTCCAGTTTTCCCAGCACCATTTGTTGAAGATGCTATCCTTCCTCCATTGCATGCTTTTAGCCCCTTTATCAAATATAAGAAAGTTGTAGTTTTGTGGGTTGGTTTCTGTGTCCTCTATTCTGTACCATTGGTCCACCCGCCTGTTTTGGTACCAGTACCATGCTGTTTCTGTTACTATTGCTCTGTAGTATAGTTTGAAATCTGGAATGGCTATACCACCTGATTCACACTTCCTGCTTAGTATTGTTTTTGCTATTCTGGGTCTTTTATTCTTCCATATGAATTTCATGATTGCTTTCTCTATTTCTACAAGAAATGCCTTTGGGATTTTGATTGGCATTGCATTAAACCTATAGAGAACTTTTGGTAATATCGCCATTTTGATGATGTTAGTTCTGCCTATTCATGAGCAGGGTATATTTTTCCATCTTCTAAGGTCTTCTTCAATATCTCTCTTTAGGGTTCTGTAGTTTTCATTGTATAAGTCTTTCACCTCATTTGTTAGGTTGATTCCCAAGTATTTTATTCTTTTTGAGGATATCGTGAACGGAGTGGTTGTCCTCGTTTCCATTTCAGAGGATTTGTCACTGATATACAGGAATGCCTTTGATTTATGCGTGTTGATTTTATAATCTGCCACTTTGCTGAATTCATTTATTAGCTCTAATAGTTTCTTTGTAGACCCTTTTGGGTCTGCTAGGTATAGAATCATGTCATCTGCAAATAGTGATAATTTAAGTTCTTCTTTTCCTATTTTTATGCCTTTAATTTCTTTCGTCTGTCTAATTGCTCTGGCCAGTGTTTCGAGGACTATGTTGATCAGAAGTGGTGAGAGAGGGCATCCCTGTCTTGTTCCAGATTTTAGAGCGAATGCCTTCAATTTTTCTCCATTCAGAATGATGCTAGCCTGAGGCTTAGCATATATTGCTTTTACAATGTTGAGGTTTGTCCCTGTTATCCCTAGCTTTTCAAGAGTTTTGAACATAAAGGGATGCTATACTTTGTCGAATGCTTTTTCTGCATCTATTGAGATGATCATATGGTTCTTATTTTTAAGTCTATTGATGTGGTGAATAACATTTATTGATTTCCGTATATTGAACCAGCCTTGCATACCAGGGATGAATCCTACTTGATCATGGTGCACAATGTTTTTGATATGTTTTTGTATCCGATTTGCCAGAATTTTATTGAGGATTTTTTCATCTAGGTTCATTAGAGATATTGGTCTGTAGTTTTCTTTCTTTGAAGTGTCTTTGTCTGGTTTCGGAATCAGGGTGATGTTGGCCTCGTAGAATGAATTTGGAAGTTCTCCCTCTTTTTCTATTTCCTGAAATAGCTTGAAAAGTATTGGTATTAGTTCCTCTTTAAAGGTTTTGTAAAACTCTGCTGTATACCCATCCGGTCCTGGGCTTTTCTTAGTTGGTAGTCTTTTGATGGTTTCTTCTATTTCCTCAATTGATATTGGTCTGTTTAGGTTGTCTATATCCTCCTGACTCAATCTGGGCAGATTATATGACTTAAGAAATTTATTGATGCCTTCACTATCTTCTATTTTATTGGAGTATATGGATTCAAAATAATTTCTGATTATCTTCTGTATTTCTGAAGTGTCTGTTGTGATCTTGCCTTTTTCATCCCGTATGCTAGTAATTTGAGTTCTCTCTCTTCTTTTCTTCGCTAGCATGGCTAAGGGTCTGTCAATTTTATTTATTTTTTCAAAGAACCAGCTTTTAGTTTTGTCAATTTTTTCAATTGTTTCTTTTGTTTCAATTTCATTAATTTCAGCTCTGATTTTAATTATTTCTTGCCTTCTACTTCTTTTGCTGTTGTTTTGCTCTTCTTTTTCTAGGATTTTGAGATGAAGTATGAGATCATTTATTTGTTGGTTTTTTCTTTTTTTAAGGAATGCACTCCAAGCAATGAATTTTCCTCTTAGAACTGCTTTCAAAGTGTGCCATAGATTCCGATATGTTGTGTCTGTGTTTTCATTTAACTCAAAGAATTTTTTAATTTCCTCCTTGATGTCTTCTAAAATCCATTGATCATTCAGTAACCTATTGTTCATTCTCCAAGTGATGCATGATTTTTCCTTCCTTCTTTTATTGTTGATTTTCAGTTTCATTCCATTATGATCAGATAATATGCATGGTATTATCTCTACTCCTTTATATTGTCTAAGAGTTGCCCTGTGACATAATATATGATCTATTTTTGAGAAGGATCCATGTGCTGCTGAGAAAAAAGTGTAGCTGCTTGATGTTGGGTGGTATATTCTATATATGTCAATTAAGTCTAGGTTGTTAATTGTGTTATTGAGTTCTATAGTTTCCTTATTCAACTTTTGTTTGGAAGATCTGTCCAGTGGTGAGAGAGGTGTGTTGATGTCTCCCATGATTATTGTATGGTGGTCTATCAGACTCTTGAACTTGAGAAGAGTTTGCGTGATGAACATAGCAGCACCGTTGTTTGGGGCATATATATTTATGATTGTTATGACTTGTTGGTGTATGGTTCCCTTGAGCAGTATGTGGTGTCCCTCTTTATCCCTTTTGATTAACTTTGGCTTGAAATCTATTTTATTTGATATGAGTATGGACACGCCTGCTTGTTTCCGCAATCCATATGAGTGATATGATTTTTCCCAACCTTTCACCTTCAGTCTATGTATATCTTTTCCTATCAAATGCATCTCCTGTAGGCAGCATATTGTTGGGTCTTGTTTTGTGATCCATTCAACTAACCTGTGTCTCTTAATTGGTGAGTTTAAGCCATTAACATTTAGGGTTATTATTGAGATATGGTTTGTTCTTCCAGCCATATTTGTTTATTAATGCTATTATACCTGATTTGTTTTCCTCTTTGATTATTTTCCCCCCTTTACTGTCCTACCTCCCACTGTTGTTTTTCATTGTTGTTTTCCATTTCCTCTTCCTGTAGTGTTTTGCCAAGGATTTTTTGAAGAGATGGTTTTCTAGCTGCAAATTCTTTTAACTTTTGTTTATCATGGAATGTTTTAATTTCATCTTCCATCCTGAAGATTAATTTCGCTGGATACACGATTCTTGGTTGGAACCCATTTTCTTTTAGCGTTTGAAATATGTTATTCCAGGATCTTCTAGCTTTTAGAGTCTGTGTTGAGAGATCAGCTGTTATCCTGATTGGTTTACCCCTAAATGTAATCTGCTTCCTTTCTCTTGTAGCTTTTAAAATTCTCTCCTTATTCTGTATGTTGGACATCTTCATTATAATGTGTCTAGGTGTGGATCTCTTATGATTTTGCACATTCGGCGTCCTGTAGGCTTCTAGGATTTGGGATTCTGTCTCATTCTTCAAGTCTGGGAAGTTTTCTCGTATTATTTCACTGAATAGATTGTTTATTCCTTTGGTTTGGAGCTCTGTGCCTTCCTGTATCCCAATGACTCTTAAGTTTGGTCTTTTGATATTATCCTATAGTTCTTGGATGTTCTGGTCATGGTTTCTTAGCAGACTTGCTGAGCTGTCTATGTTCTTTTCAAGTTGAAATACTCTGTCTTCATTGTCTGATGTTCTGTCTTCTAAGTGATCCACTCTGCTGGTAGTATTCTCAATTGAGTTTTTAAGTTGGTTTATTGTTTCCTGCATTTCTAGGATTTCTATTTGTTTGTTTTTTATTACCTCTATCTCCCTGTGAAATTGATCTTTTACTTCCTGGATTTGTTTATGTAGTTCCTTGTCAATGTGATCTTTCATTGTCTGATTTTGCTGTCTCATGTCTTCCTTGAGACTCCAGATCATCTGAAGCATGTATATCCTGACCTCTCTATCTGACATTCCATCTGTTGCAGCTATTACCTCTTCTAAAGTTGAGTTGACCTGCATTGCCTGTGGTCCTTTCTTTCCTTGTCTTTTCATACTGCTGGAGTTTCTTTCTGCTTGGTGAAACTGTTGTGTTTTTGAAATTTTCCCTCTATTTATTTATTTTGCTCTTGTATAGTTGAAAAATCACCCTTGCAGGGCAGGTAGTGGCTGTGATCCTCCTCCAATTGGTGTGATCTGTCTACCACGCTGGCGGGCCCTAGGTCTGCTCTGCTGGTCGGTCAAAGGTCCTCCTACCCAGCAGGCGCGAGGGGCACCTCTGTCACTCCGCAGGTTGCTGGGCCTAACCTCCCGATGGGTCCGCCTACCTTGCAGGTGCGGGGGGGGAGGGGCTGGCTCCGCCCCTCAGCAGGCCGCTGGGCCTGATCTGCTGGTGGTCACAGTCCTGCCTACCTTGCAGGCACTGGGGAAGGGGACGGGCCTGCCCCTTAGCAAGCCGCTGGACCTGTCCTGCTGGTGGGTCGCAGGTCCGCGTTCCCTGCAGGTGCGTGTGGCAGCTCTGTCACTCAGCAGGTTGCTGGGCCTGACCTGCCCATGGGTCGCAGGTTAGCCTACCTTGCAGCCACTGGGGGAGGGGCCGGCTCCGCCCCTCAGCAGGCCGCTGGACCTGATCTGCTGGTGGTCACAGTCCTGCCTACCTTGCAGGCACTAGGGGAGGGGACGGGCCTGCCCCTCAGCAGGCCGCTGGACCTGTCCTACTGGTGGGTCGCAGGTCCGCGTTCCCTGCAGGCGCGTGTGGCAGCTCTGTCACTCAGCAGGTTGCTGGGCCTGACCTCTAGTATTGATCTTATATTATCAAATAATTAATAGTTTTCATTGAATGCACTCTTACTAACATACTACCATGGAAGCTACATAGCTTCAACCAAATATCTCTTTCAACCTTTTTCTCATTAGGAAATAAAATCTGTGTTATGAAATCACAGAATTCGAGGTAGAAGTGCTGTGCTGTTGAGCACACCTGATGTGCAGGTCCTTCCTGTGCTGGAGGTTGCCTTGCCTGCCTGCCTGCTTGCAGTGAAGCCCAGGTTCCTGATGGTGCAGCTTCCACCATCTCTGGCTCTGTCATTTTCTACTCCAGTAATGTGTCAAACATTTCATAAACAAATTTCTTTCAGGCATTTTTTATTCATGATATTCTCTTTGCCTTGTCTGCCCTTTCTGTCAAGTTTCTTAGCTAAGTGTTACATATTCTTGAGGAATCCTCACAAATACTGAGTCATCAAGGAAGAATTTATCTTCTTTAATCACTGCGGATGGGTTAGACGTCCATGTCCTTTAGCCATAATCTGAATAGTTGCCATTTCATTTAAGACATTTTATCATAATTTCCAAACTGCTTCCCTATCCAGATCACTGACTGGAATTATTTACCTTTTTATCACTAGTATTTAGTAAAACATTCAGGAAATAGTATTAGTGAAGTAAATGTTTATTGAGGAGAAAATTGCATTTTAAATGAATTCCCCAAAATTTAATTGACTTTTCTTATAACAGAGATAAACTTGAAAATCATTACATAGAACTAAAATTCTACATGAAACATCTTTGTTTAATATTTGAATATTTAGCCTTTACCTGTCAAACAAACTTTATATAGACATACATTTTTGCTTGGAAAGGCCACATGTTTTCCTAGGAATCAGTGCTAGGCAAATGTTTAGCTATTATGAATTTACTGGAGAATGTAGCCTCTGGAGGCAGAAGAGATGAAATAGGGAAGTGAGATAGGAAAGAAAGCAAACATGGAGGAGTGCATGATTGAGTTAGCAATCACTTGACACCACAGGCAATGATTGTTTAGTTTGGCAGGACTATTCCGGAGAGGCTGATGCTCTACCAGTTATAGACAGTCCTGGGGAGAGAGAGGGAGAGAATTCATCTGCCTGGCTGTCTTTTGGTCTGAGATTGGTTCCAAGGGGATAATTCTCTATGCTTCTGGATTAAACATGCATGACTTTCAACTGGGTCCCAGATATCTTAAATGTCAGGAAGGATTTGTTTCAATCTGCTTCACTTGCACCATGACTACCTGAAAAAATACCTCGTAACTTCTTGTGAAGCTCATTTGCTTTATTAGGTTTTGACATAGTAGAGTTGAGTCCTTGTTAAATGTGCAACGACATGCTTATTCTTACCAAAGTATTTTGGGTACTAAAGTTGAAAAAAAGAAGTAAGGTGTTCCTTCAAAATAGAAAAGTAAAATGCATTAACACTATTTCTCTATTTCCTAAATATAAGACAATGAACTGAAAAACATTTCAGTGGAAGTACTTTTGTCCTTAGGGCATCCTAAGGAGCTTTGGTAGTCATTTTTCTTTGTAATTTTCAGAAATTCTAAATTGTTTCATGTTCCTGAAATTAAATGATTATCATTTCCCAATTTCTGCTGTTCAAAAATAGAGCATACTAAATATATTTTGCAGTGGGTTATTGCATGACCTGAAAACAAAATTGCACATATAAACAAAGTCTAAATTTTAATTCTATTACCAACTTTTCAAAGATAAGCATAGTTAAAAGTTTGGTATATGTTCTTCCAGAAATGCTTTGGGGGAAGGTAGGGAGATACTGGATATTAAACCCAGAGGTTCTTTACCACAGAGCTACATTCAAAGTCTTTTAAAAACATTTCTATTTTGAGACAAGTTCTTGCTAAGTTGCTGAAGATCTCCCTATGTTGCTGAGCCTGGCCTTGAGCTTGTAATCCTACTGCCTCAGCCTTCTAAGTCATGAGTTACAGGCAAGTACCATTTTTTATATAGCACATGTGTTCACATATACCTCAGGAAATTATTCTATATTGACTGCTTGGTACCTAGTCTTAGGAGTAGCAGAAATCATGGGGTCAGCAGCCTGATATCTTGACTTTGCTTATAAACTGGACTGTAATAAAGATACTATAAAATGAAGGTCTATTAAGGGCTAAGAGGACTGGAGAAGGATGAACAAAACTTGTTAGTAGAGCAGGTCAAGGAAAGGCCAGAGCTGGGGCTTCTGGAGTTACCTGAGAGGGTCTAAGAGGAAGAAGAGGTAGTAGCAGCTCATTTTATTGGTGTTCTAGCTGGAAGGATTTTCCTGGAAGAATGCCCTTATTAATCAGCTTTCCTTTAGCTCTTGCCTTTGTGCTCTGCGCCAGGTTTCCCACAACCATGAATGAAGTCTAGTTTGTTAGAGAAGCCTTTCTGAGATTTTTCAATGGATTTTATCATATGAGCTTTCTCCTACTCCCTCCTCTGAAGAACCTCTGTATTTGCACGGTTCCACATTTCCTGTTTGTGATTTTGTCGACTTTTCAGAGGTCTCTATGGAGGCTCTTCATTCTGCAGCAGCTGTCAAATCTTTTACATCTGCTGACCAATCTTGATAATTTCTGTAAAATAGTGCGACGGACCTTAAGGTGATGGAGGTGAGGTGATACTGCCTGCATCACAGTCTGGGCCTGGCAGTAAACCTCGTTTCTCGTTGGAATTCGTGTACTTTCTGGCCCTTGTTCTGAAGTGACTGAGTGAGGTTCATGGATTTCTGGGACTAAAGGTACATTGCACCTTCCAACGCACTTGAATTTAGCCGGACACGTCTTCAAGCCATTCACACTTTCTTCTGGGCCTTCTGCCCCTCCAGGGTGATAATGAGGCCTGGCTTCAGAAGTCCATAAAAAAATACATCCTGCAACTCACTATGACAAAACCATCAGAGTCTGAGTCCCAGACTGAGGGTGGGGATGCCGTTCTCACAGCCCACGCCTGGTGCAAGAAGCTGGTAGCCTGAGGCCCTGGAGATAATGGAGAAGTGCCCTGGATGTGCTTGCTGCCCCCAGTCTCCAAATCCTTCCTGCTCAGCTTTCCCTGCTATATCATTTTATTTTCTTTGTACTCCACACCCAGTGAGAACCGGTGTACATACCATGAAACAAGAAAGATTTTTGCTTAGATGAAACTTAATGAAGAAGACGGGTCATAACAAGGAAAGAGAAGGGGTAGTTACAAGTGATGGTAAATTGCATTAAAGAAAGTAGATGAAATGTCACAAGACCATTTGGACAGGAAGTTCTTGAAAGAGGTCACCTACTAGCAGCCTTAATCCATCTGCAGCCCCATGCAAATGAACACATTCATAGTCCAGTTGTAAGTTCAGTTTGAGGATGAAGGCGTGACTTTCCTGAAGGTCCACATTCTGTCCACCACTGGAAAGCAAGCCTTGCAGCTGGTGTATGGGAGGGCCACTAGGGTGAGCTGTGGATGGGGAGGTAGGGTCTCTTCTACTTTGATAAAGAATTTGGATTTAAATGAAAAGCAGCCATGCGAGTGTTTTAAGAAGGACACATTGTGATGAGCTGTAGGTATTTAAATGACCATCTTAAACAGGGTTTTATTGCTTACGACAATGATTTATTATTGGATGTCAATTCTTCAACAGGAAAGAAAAATCATGGGCTGATTGGTAGAGTGCTGGCCTAGCACGTGGGAGTAACCGAGTTCCATCCTCAGCACCACGTAAAATAAATAAACAAATAAATAAATAAGCAAATAAATAAATAAATAAAGGTATTGTGTCCATCTACAACTAAAAAAAAAGTTCCTTTTCAAAATATACAAAAAAAAGTTTCAAATAACCTAGTATGTATTCCTTTGTACATAATCTACCCTATTTGTTCAACTTTCATGCTTTAAAATTTATTATTTTTAAAACATTTTACCTTAGAACTGTATATTTCTCATGAGGTCTAACCTTAGGAAGTCTGCACAATTTTCAACATATTTCATGTGATATAATTTATTATGTTTAGCTAAATTAAATGCTTTGACTTTTAAAAAATCTGACAAACTAGTAAAAGCTTTTCATTTTAAATTTGTTTACTTAATAGCTTTTTGGCTTTCCCGTTAGATAATTTTTGTGTAACACCTATTCTTTCCTATCTACTCCCCACATATAACTTGTTTTTCATTTTTGAATTTTTATTGGTCCTTTTTAGTTATACATAACATTGGGATTCATTTTGACATAATTATAAGAATGGAATATAATTTGATAATTTGCTTTAATTTGGTCCCCAGTACTTCTGTTCTCCCTCCCTTTTATTTTTTCCCCTGTTTATATATATATATATATATATATATATATATATATATATATATATATATTGTCCTGTGGATGTGCATAAAGGTAAGATCTGCTATGGTATACTCATATATGTACACAGAAAAGTCAGGGCAGACTCATTTCACTGTTCTTCCCTTATCCTTTCTCTCCTCCCTCCCCCTCAACCCCCTTTATCTACTCCATTGATTTTTCTTCTATTTTGGTAGCTCTCATCCCCTTATTCCTTCTCTCTATCTCCCCATTCTTCTCTCTTTCCATGCTTATTTTTAACTAGTTTCTGTTATCAGAAAAAACATTTGATCTTGATTTTCTGGGTCTGCCTTATTTCACTCAGCATGATAATCTCCAATTCCATTCATTAACCAGCAAATGTCATAATTTCATTTCACTTTAGGGCTGACTAATACTCCACTGAGTATATAGACCATATTTTCTTTATCTGTTTTTGTTTTGAAGGTCACCTAGGTTGGTTCCACAGCCTAGTTATTGTGAATTGTGAAAGATGGATATGACTGCGTCACTGTAATATGCTGATTTTAGATCTTTTGGGTATATTCCAAGGAGTGGGATGCCTGGGGCATATGGTGGTTCCATTCTAGTAAAACTTATTTTATAAGTCAATTACACTGTCAGGAGCTTACAGGACAGAATTAAAAAGTGTAGATATCAATCATTAATGAATTGCTAAATTATATTAAATGCATTATGTTAATGTTTGTAATTTTTCTTCATTGATGAGTAAATGCAATGAATTATATCACAATATCTCTTCAATATTGAACCATGTATACATTCCTGGAACAAATGAACACTGATTTTTAGGTAGTATAATCTTTCCCTTCTATTGTAATTTATGTAATAATACTTATCATAAATATATTAATAAATCATTTTTATGTATGAATGGCATTGTTTTATCATTTATGCTTTTTTGTTGTATATTAGAGTTACAGAAACTTTATAAAAAGCATCTGAAGAGTCTCAGTTTTTTCTATGCTCTGGAGCAAAATAAACATCTTGATCCTTTGGTTAGACTTACCTATATATAATATCTTATGGATCTGGTACCTTTGTTTTAGCTCATTTCGGTTTTCTAAATCTTTTTGTGAGATAAAATTGGTATCTATATTTTCCAATGAATGGATGGTGTAAATACACATATTTGCATTTACAGATTTAGTGGTGTAATGCAGTATTTTTTTTCTGTACAATGTTTTAGCATTTAATCTTTATCTCTGAACTTGTTTTTTGTACATTTTTTTTTGTAGCAAGGATTGAACTCAGGATATTTTACCACTGAGCTATATCTCAGTACTCTTTATTTTGAGAGAGGGTCTCACTAAGTTGCTTGGGTCTCACTAAATTGCTGAGGCTGGCTTTGAACTGGTGATCCTCCTGCCTCATCCTCTAGAGTTGCTGGGATTACAGGCTTTTTGTACACTTTATTCCTGAGTGTGTTTGCAAAGTTTCTTTTTTTCTTTCTTTTGAAAAGCAGCTTGCTTTCATCAATTATACTTACTTCAAACATCAATTTCTTCTTTACTTTTATTCTTGCCGTCATCTAACTTCTTTGATAGAAGACTGACTACAGAGCACATGTGGGCGGATAGCTTTTTGAGAGAATGAAGAACCCACATTCTACTGAAGGAGAAAGCAAGCAAGCATGTATTTAAAAATGAATGTATTTCATTCCTTAAGACAGAATGTTTTAAAATTTCAGCACTTATATTTTTATATCCCTTTGATTCTTTTTTGATTCATTTGTCATTGTGTCTTGTCCTTGATTTATGGATGCCATATGTCTTCAATTTCCAAGGAGAATAAGAGCATTCTTTCTATTTTCTTGTTTTAACCCCATGTTAATAGAAAAATGGCACCTTCTGTATTTGTTTCAGATTATTTTCAGAATACTATGTGTCCCCTAGTGTCTCATCATCTAACAAGAGTACCAGTTTTTAGAATGGATGGTGTAAATACACATATTGCAACTGATGTAAACTTCTTCATTAGAGCGCTGAGCCAAGAATCTAGGTAGCCTTGTAAACAGGTAAGTCTATTTGCCTTCTTTCTGTGCTACAAAGTCAATTTGCATTTCCACAAACACCAATTTGGGGCCATAGCAACACATTGTTGCTTACTTTGCTTTTTTTAATTTTAATTTTTTTTTTTTTTTTTTTGGTGAGGAGACAGTTTGACACTGATACTTTGAGAAAACATTCTTTTCCTTGCTGTGGTAAAGTTGTCAAAGTTCTTTGGCTTCCTTCTCATTGCCTGCTTTCTAAACTGACCATTTTTCAGCCCTCTGATGGGGGAATATTAGGAGTTTCTGTTTTTGCCTGAATTTTCATTGCCAGTGGTAAGAGTGCAGGGAAAGGATTTACTGCAGAAATTAAAGTTTCTGGAGATTTTTATTGCTATGCTGAGTTATTTCATCCTGTATGTGTTCTGGGGATAAACACTGGCTGGGGAATTATTCATTTTTTCTCTCTCTTCTAAAGCCAATAGTCAAAGTCCACTTTGGAAAAGCTCCCACTTTTCTCAGTGATTAAATCACATTAAGCATGGTGTAGATGTGACAGTTAGTGGCTTTGTGTGTCTGGGAGTGGGACAGTTCATGAAGTCAGGCTGCAAACTCCTGCAGGGTCTCCCTGTCCTTCCTCTTTCAACCCTGAATTAGTTTTATTTAGTTGAAAAAAATTATGTCTAAACTTTAGGGAGACTTTCTTTCTGCATGAGTTCAGTAATGAGTTATGTTCTCTAGTAATCATCACCAAGAAGAGGAGCAGAAAGGGGAAGGGGAGAGATTAGGAATGTATTATGTTTTATGCATGTGTGAGCATGCCACAATGAAACCCACTATTCTGTATAACTAATACTCATAAATAAAAATATATTGTTTCTATTTAATTGATAGTACAAGTCTCTATATGGTTTCTTTCTCAGTTTTCTTACCTGTCATCTCTTGTTGCTGATCAGAATGGCATTTAGTAAAGAACATAGTTTTATCAATTTTATTCCATCACAAAATAGGAAGTAGAAATTGTGTCCACTAGACAGTTTAAATTTTTTTATATCTGTTCCTTCAAAAATTTCTTTATGGGGCATTCCAAACTCTTAGATGTCACCCAGTGATGCATTTTTACATGATTTTAATGTATACTACAGATTTTTAGTCAAGAATATGTTAGTCTGTGGGAGCACAGTGATGGTGAGCATTTTTTCTTATTTCAGGCATTTCATTGAAATGAGTGGATTTAGTCATCCTGTTTATCTTAAAGAATATTTTTCAATCTTTAGAAATCAAATTCTGTGCTATTCTGCAAATGTATCCTATATTTTCCACAGTTACATATGACTTTGCTGGAAAATTCAGGACCTAGAATCTAATTCCTCCCAAAACTACTACATTATTCCAAAAAACCTGTTCTACCTTTGAAGCTATCAGATAAGGCTTTGTTCTAACCTTCCACATTCAGGTAGGCAATGTATTATTTAGCTATGTTTTGCAGATGTAGCAAATGAGACTCATAACATTTAAGTACTTCTCCAGATAACTAGTAAGAAATAACAGAACCCAAAGGTATATTTTTAATATAGCTGGGCTTCTTCCCTACAGAGGTGTCTAAATTTAGGGTTTAAAGAAAATGTAGTCAACACATATTTTATCCCATATTTAATTTGAACAGTGTACCAATATAGAGAGGGGAGCTGCACAGAAGGAAGTAAGGCATGATTCTGAAGGGTTTGCAATTATCTGGTTGAAGAAGGAAGCAATGAGGCTTTAAAATTATCTACATCACTGTGCTCATTGACAGAGAAAAAACATCATAAACAGAATAGAAATCAAAACCAGAATAGAAAGGTACACATAAGCCCAGGCTTTTATTGTCAGGACAGCACCTTCATGATATAACAGAGCAAGAGCTGCCTCAGGAATATTAACTTACAAGTTTCCTGAAGCATGCTCGAGAATTTGATCTCTCTAAAACCATTGTCTGTCTCTTGTAATGTGGATGCTCCCTGCGATCCTGATGGCTGCTTGGCTGCCGTTCTTGACCGTGGCATTTGGCATTTGCCCCACTTGGTTCTGAATTTCCTCGACCCCTGGCTGCCCTGCCCACTCCTGTGACCCAGGTCTTTACCAGGAACTGAACCTGCTGCTTACTCTGTTGCTTTTTAGTACTGACTCTGCAAATCCCTGATCTAAATTCTGCATAGCCTGGCAGTCAGTGCCAATGGGGACATATGTAGGCAAAGCAAATGGAGGGTTATATAACTTCCCAAACTGCTCTTGCCAAATTCATTTCAGACAGAAATATTTATTTTGTTGTGAGGGAGGTATATAGAAAATTAATCTTTTGATCAGAGCTCTAACAATATTTCCAAGATTCATTGTGCCATACAATTTCTGGGTCTTTGATTTGCTGTTTTAGCTTGCAGTTATTACTCTATGTACTAATTAGAAAAACAATAAAATATAATCTGTAACTCAGAGATCTGTTGTAGGAAAGATAGCTGAACAAATAGGATATCTCAAGTGATATTCTGGGCATATGTTAATATACAACAGTGAGGTATATTTAATAATGTAAAATTTTCTTGCTGTTATTTGGATGATTCAGGATTATATTAAAAATCCCAATAAACACAGTCAGCTCCATGCTATGCAAGCATCTGGCTTGGAAGCAAATCTGTATTTTACCCTTCCCCTCCTTCCTTCCTCCCTTCTTTTCTTCCTTGTTTCCTTTTCTCTTTCTGTCTTTTTTTTTAGCAGGATATAATATCACTGTGGACAGTTGTTAGAAGAATGTCCATTTCCAAAATAGGGACTAATTATAATCAATGTCTTCAGCGAAGTCTTTCACAAAAAAATATTTTCTACAGAAGGGAATATTTTTCTTCTTGTCTCTATAAGGCAGCTCTTAAACAATGTGAAGAAGTTCCATCTCTACTCTTCTATTGTAAGTATAACTCATCGAAAATAAAAAGGTCAAGCTTTACAACTGTTCCAGTTATTGTTGATCTTTACCTAGAGTTCCCCAAACTTTAGTTATTTGTATAGGTGTGCAATGGTATTTCATTATACTTTTGATTTATATTTCCCTAATCACTAAGGAAGTTAAATATCTTTTGATGTTCGTCTTTGCCATCAGTGTCTTTCCTCTGGTGAGTTTACTAAAAATTTTTGCCCAAATTTTTTTGGTCCATTTACTATTCAATTGTAAGACTTCTTTATGAAATCTGGATACACATTCTTGGTCAGATGTGTGTTTACAAAAGCACTTTATTTTAGTCTGTGGCTTGTCTCCTAATTTTCTTAAAAGTGTCTTTCAAAGAGCCAGAGTTACAGATTTTGACTGATTCTAATATTTTTATGGTTGATGCTCTTCTGTCTAGGAAGTGTTTTCCTAATCAAAGTTGTGAAGTTTCTCTTCTGGATTCTCTTCAAGAGATTTTATCACTTAAGGTTTCAAAATTAGACTTGTGAAATATTTCAGTCACTTTAGAAAACAATTTGATAGTTTCTGATAAGTCAAATTTACCTTTAGTATATGATCCAGCTATATTATTTCTAGCTATTTTCTCAAAAGGAATGAAGACATAGATCTGTTTCAGGGGAAATGATGGCCAGCATCTTTTTGCAGGATTCTTTCTGCCCAGGGGAATCTAAGCCACCTTAAAACTTACTATCTCAGATAATCAGCAAATAACAAAACGCAAATACTCAGAAATATATTTACAGGAAATGAAGCCCCTTGATAGATCTAGTTCACATGAATTCTGAAACTAGACAAAGACAAGATGGCTCCCATGGTTATTTAAGGGTGTACATCAAAGGCAGGGATAAGGTTTCAAGGGCAGAGTCTTGCTTGTGATGTCCTGCAGTCGGAAGGTTGACATCTTAGCAGGTCACACCCATCTCAGTTGCTGGGTGGGCCAGGGCAGAGCAGGAAAGAGATTCACATTGTCTCTGAGCAATGGACCAGAGGAAGTGTCCACTGGCCATTCCCAGATACCAGATGTCTCTATCCACAAGGCTTCCATGTGCAGTGACCCACATGCAACCCATGGACGGCTAGTGACAGATATGCACAAATATCTACACATAAATTTTTATATAAATGTTACTTAAAATTGTCTACAGTTGGAAACAGCTTATGATGAATAGATAACCAATTGTGTATGCATGTAATGAAAATAAGGGGTAAACTATTAATATGTGTAGCAACATGGTTGCAGGTCAAAAGCTTTATGCTAATGAAAATACAGACACAACTGACACACAGTATGTTATTCCATTTATAAGACATGCTAGAAAAACTCTAGGCACAGTTACCAGGGCCTAAGGGTTAGGGAAAGGGATGAATTTCAATATGACACAAAGGAATTTGGGGGTATGTGTGAAAATGATCTGTGTTTCAATTTTGTTGTTGATTATGAGACTTTAATTTATTGGACTGTGCATCTAAAATGTTGAACTTCTCTGTGTAAACTGTACTTTCGAAAAATGAGTAGACAAAATATTTTTAAAAGTTTCGAGCTTTAACAGAATTGTTTTAAAAATCTTGAATCTGTTTATAAGTCCCTTCCTCCCATTTTTCACTATGAATAAATTAATTTTTCCCAAGAGGTGAGAGAACCCAGCAACTGATTCCTGGCTCTCCTAGAGTTGTGAATAGGTTATTACAGAAGTTTTCTTCCTCCTTATTAAAAGGATGTTAGTGTTTCTGGCTAGAAAATCAAACACATATTATCCTTTTGTTCTTTAATTACAAGTTATTACAAGTTATCTGATCAGTTGTTACTGCCTTTCTAGCCTCTGAATTAAGTTTAGCTTCCTGTCCCCTGGCGGTTTCCTCTCACTAACTTAGTCTGGGCCTCCATACAGTTCAATTTGGACCAGCATGTAGCTTTTAATTGCTTTTCCAACTCCTAGGCTACAACTTTTCTATTTCATAATGAAGATAATGCTCCAGTACATCTTAAAATGAAAGCATCAAATTACCGAACACATCAACGTTACTTTTTCCATTTATCTGTAAATGCTATTGATAATATAGCTCCAAATTAAGTATTCTACACAAATAAAAAATAGAAAAGTAGATTCTAAAGCAATTTTTTTGGTTTAATAATTATAAGGTATACCTGAACATAATGTAAGAATTTATTTTCCACAAAATTATCCTCCCAAATTGAAGATTGACTATGTCTTCTACAAAATCTTTCATACATAAGAGTACTACTTTCTTGATGATTTTATTTTGCACAAGATTATATATTTGGGGAAAGTCTTTTTTAACATTTAACAATAACTGTAAATACTAGTTTGGATATTCAGAGAGGTTTCTTGGTAATTAAGATGTGAAGGACTTAACATGGGTTTAGAGAGGTGTGGTCTCACAATTGCAAGTTTCTACATGATAAAGAAGCCTTTACAAATGTTTATAGAATTTTTTAAATTAAATTGTTTAAGAATATACCTGACTATTTTATGTTATACCTTACGTTTATATTGGCCAACATATTGCTCCCATCTTTTTGTATTTTCTCCTTGGGATCTATGTGTCGGTCTATCTAATAAACCAAATCAGTTGATCCTAGCATTGATGCATGTGTGGTCCACTTGGATTATCTTGACTACCAGTGAAAAGCCCACTTTTTCTATCCACATTCAATCATCAACTTCTAAAAGAATTTGGCAATTACATTCTGATAGGATTCAGCAATGACTGGTGAGCTCTGTACTGTCTTCATTTAGGCTTCTGCAGCAGGTAATAGACTGGGTGATTTACAAACAATAGAAATTTGTCTCACAGTTCTGGAAGCTGAAAATCTGACACTAGAGTGCCTGCATAGTCAGCTTCTGATGAGAGCCTAATCTCAGTTGCAGACTGTCTGTTTCTTCTTAAAGATTAAGATCATATAAAGAAGTATAGAGAGCTCTTTGGGCTCTTTTATAAAGGCACTAATCTTATTCAGTAGAGCTTTGCTGTTATGACCTGGTTACCTTCCAAAGGCCCATCTACTAGATCCTAACCCCCAATGGGGTTGCATAATTTGAAGGAATACAACACTGAATCTGCTGTTACTTATGGAATCTTCCACAAAAACCTAAACCAACAACAGTTGGTTTAGGGGGAACTCAATCCCAGAAATATTAGGGGATATACATATTTCTACTACCTACTCCTCTTATTTATCTAGGACAGTCCCTTCATAGAAAATTTCTATGAAAAATTAGAGCTTTGAGATTTTTTTTTTTAGTAGTTTGCATTTTCTCAATAATGTCTGAATAACTGTTAGAATTTGTCCTTCTTTTATATCATATGATTCATAAAATGTGCATTTTTCTCTGCTCAGGGATGTCAGCTGAGACTCGGGAGTTTTCCGCTTTCTTCTAGGTTTGTTATCATTTTCCTCTGTTCTTGGATTGGTCCTCTTTCAAATGGAGAAGGCAGGCCCAGAAGTTGTATACATTCCTTTCAGGCTTCATCCCTGTTTGATCACATGTAGTTTATATTCACAACAGATAGTTAAATAAGTGAGATGTCCTCAATATGTGTCATCATCTCCTTTCTTTGAGTTACAAAATAAATATTTTTGTTATATACATTGAGCCTAAAAGATGGGTGAGATAATGGTCGTTTACTGTGGTTTGCAGTAGAAAGACTAATACAAAAAATTTGACCATATTTTTTCTTTGCTGTAGAAGAGTTTGCGACTGGCTGAGGCCTATCCACACTGTCAGCAGATGCTAATGCAAACAGAGATGCATCAGTGTATTAGTTGCTTTTAATAGCATAAATAATTGGGTCATATCTATCCATTTCTTTTTTCAGAACAAAAACAAGTAGAGCTGGAAATTATTTCATGATTCTGTGATAATAAACACATCAGTTAAGTAGCCTACCAATCAAGAGTGGAAGTTATCAATTAACTCTGTGACCAGAAGAGACTTCCCTGTGGTGTTAGGGATCCTGTACTTATACTCACATTTATGGCTTTCCAATTCCACAGAGGATTTAAGTGGTAGAGGGTGTGGATGGGTGGCCTGTTTTTTTCTCCATATCTCAGTTTGTGAAAATTATTATTTCCCCTTCAATGCTTAAATTCTCTACATTTTTTCCACTCCAAGACTAAATATTCTCTATTCCAGCCTAGATATTCCCTCATAAAACAAGCACAGTGCTTCCTCTGCAGCAGTGAAATTCTGTTGGCAAACTTCAAACTTTAGAAGGATGGCTCAGTTATTAGACTGTATCATAATTCTCATATAGAAGATCTTAACTCTCAAAGAGAACCTATACATATAAAACAGTAGTGGGATACAGAAAATACAGATTATATCCTTTCTGGATTCATCTATGATTTATTGAGGATACACCATGTGTATCAGGTACTGCCTTAGAATTCGGAAGACGTAACCTGAGTGACACTTATAAAAACATCAATTTTTGTTTGTTTGTTTGTTTTTCTTTATTGTTCATTGAAAGAAAACTTCAGAGTGACTCTTTTTTAAAAGGTAATAAATTTATTCCTAAAGGCACAAAGAAATAATTAAATAGAAAAGAAAGACAAAATAGAAGGCAGCAAGGTGAAGATGAGGGACAGAGTTAATCACGTAAGATTCCCAGGGGAATGTTTTCCAACTGTCTTTGGGAGAACAGTAAAGAGGGTTTTTTGTTCGTTTGCATTTATTTTATATATTAAAATCTTCTTTAAATTATTTCTTCTGATACTACATATATTAAGGCATAGATGAGTTATTTCTGAAGTTTCAAAAACACCGATTTAAAAAAAGAACACCTCAAAAACCCCTGAAGTATCCCAATTTTGTATCCAGAGGTATTATTTCTACAAGAATTTCTTCCCAGCTAACACATAGCTGGCTCTGGCATATTAATAGTTACAAGATGTGTTGTAGGAGAGGATCCTTTAGAACCTTAAATACTTTCCAAACTTACCTGAACAAGTAATCTCTTCCCACATGGACTCACTAAATTTTTAGTTCAAATAGGTAGAGAATCATTATCATTATTTTTAATAAAAATCTATGAATGTGTGTGTGTGTGTATGTGTTCTCTGATAAATGAAGGGAAAATTTATGCTTGCACTGGTAGTTGTTGGGAAGGGGGATGAGAGAGGAGACTAAGTGTGTAAATATATCTAGGGAATAAGGCAAGTAAGAGATTTCTTACCATTTGAACAGTTTTTAAATGAGAGGATACTTGGCTTTTTAATTTTAAGTTCTGTTAGGTTTCCATATAACACACTGCTGTTACTTATGGAATCTTCCACAAAAACCTATTTTTTTCAAAAATATTTGCTGAAAGTGGTGTTTGGCCGAAACTAAGATTTAAAAAAGGCTGTGGGTGGCTTTGGGTCAACATAATGTTGAAGGAAGGTACAGGTGGTGGAGGAAAGATAAAAATAAATATCAGTACAGGAAAAACTCAGCTCTTGAAGCTATAGTCAATTAAGAAAACTTTAACCCCTGACCAACCACTGTTAATGAGCCTGAGTTGTTTTTCTTTTATATTAAAGCTTGGAAGACTTGGAGATGTAGAGGTAACCACTTGGATTGATACAGAAACATTCTGAAAGAAGTAATCATAATTTAGAGTGCTTCCTCCCTAAATCACTGAAGAAGTATTATGGAGCAATATCATCAACATAGAGGCGTTAAGAGATCCCAGACTTTATCTTCTCCACAAGAAGCAATCAGACAGCTATCTCTGGACTCTTATAGTTCTGAGGGAACTCATAAGTCCAAATAAGAAGCTGTACCAAAATGGGGGAATGTTTTAAAAATGAAGATGAATTTACAGAGAGGAGAGGAAGAATAGTTCTATTTTGCTGCATCATCTCACCCTCCCCCGAGGTGAGCACAACAAGTTAATGTCAAGAAGAATCTCCTTGTATAACAAGGTTTTTCCCTCCAACGGGGTAAAGAAAAGCAGATGCATGACCAGCTCTCCTGACCTTTCAGAGAGCCCTCTAATGACCTACTTCAATTTTACCACTCCCAGATTGTCAGAGAGATAAGGATAACTGAGAAATCTGGAGATGGGTAGAAATAAGGGAGTACAGGAACTATCACCATCATCAGGTGGTGGGTGTCACTGTGACACTGAAAAACCTGCTTTTCAGGGGACCCCACCAGCTTTCCAGGCTAAGAGGCCCACCTCACCATCCTCATTTTTGTCACTGAGCACCTTATAACATTCGCTGCAGACACCAGAATCACCACACAGTGGGGACCTAATTGCCTGGTATTCTGGAGTAGAGTTCATTCCACATGTACCTGAACTCTGGACCCTGGCTTGGTGGCCATTTGCAAGTACCCATGCCTAACGCACCAGCAGTAGCACCACCACCACCATAATTGTGCCTGAGTGCCAGACCCGGCATCAAGAGAGACCCCCTTAACCACAACATCCTCCTGTGTGTGTGTGTGGGGGAAGAGCAGGGGGATCAGCCTTCTCCTCTCAGATCCCCAATAGCCTTCATCAGTGTCAGGGACTCTCTCAGCCTTGGTCCTTGAGGACTTCTCCAGTCTTCTGACTCTGACTTCAGCTGTGGTCTCCCCAGATTCAGAGCCACTGTTCTGCACCCAGGTGGCACTGACTACACTCACTGTAGTTCTCTCACCAATGAAACCCATTCATGAAGCCTGGAAGAGGGGAAATATTTCCAACTGAACAGACATCAATGCAAGACTATAAAAATATGAACTATTAAGAAATCTGATACTGCCAGAGGAAAAGAATAATTTTCTATTAGTTATATGCAAAAAATGAAGATCTATAAGTTCCATGACAAGAAATTCAAAATAATTATTTTAAGGCAGCTCAGTAAGCTATGAGAGAATACAGAGAGAGAACTCAGTGATATCAGGAAAAAAATACATGAGCTAATTGTGAAGTTTAACAAAGAAAGAGAAATTCGAGAAATTCTGGAACTGAATAACACAATGGATAAAATGAAAAATGCAATGGAGAACTTCAACAATCCACTCAATCAGCCATAAAGAGGATCTGTACACTCAAAGACATTTCATTTGAAATAGCCATTCAGAAAATAAAATGAAAAGGAAAAAAGGAAGGAAAGAAAAAGAGTGAAGAACACCCTCAAATGAAACAATGTGTACATTATGTGACTATCAAAAAAAATATATATATATAGAGAGAGAGAGGACTGGACAAAAAGTTTGTTTAATAAACGAAGGCTAAAAACTAGTTAAAGTACATTACTTTGCATATTTACATGTGATTAAAGTAAAATAACATCTTAAAATGCTATACATTCAATATTATTATTTTTGTCATCCTTGAGGTAACCACAAAAAGGAAATCTACACCAAATGCACAAGGATAAACAAAGCAAAGCAAATAATGAAAAATCATCAAAAAACAAAGAAATACAGCTAAAGAGAAAAATGATGAAACAATTGTATAATAAAAACTCCTTGATTTAGTGATATACAATCTATAGGATTTGAAACATATATAGGCTGAGAGTAAAAAGCAGAAAAAATATTTTATACAAATGATAACCACCCTCTGCAGAAAAACATGAGTGGCTGTAGTCCTGCAAAATATACAAAATATTCTTTAAGCTTAAAACTATCTTGGAGACAGAAAGTCACCATGTAATGACAAAAGGTCAACTCAACAAAAGACATAACACTTATGAATATGTAAACACCCTCATCATGGCATTCAAATGTGAGAAACAAATACCAACAAAAACTGTCAGAAATCAACAGAGATACAATAAAAGTATGAGACTTCAATTCTCCACTTACAACATGACTACATTTTCCAGACGCAGCAGAACCAGCGCTAAGAGGGAAGGTTTTAGTGGTGAACTCGTGTATTTAAGGGGAAAAATATCTCAAGTAAACAATCTGACTTTGTACTTCAAGGAACTACAAAAGAAGAAAAACACTAAGCTCAACATTATCGTAAGTTGATAGAATAAAGATTAGAATAGAAATGAATTAGAAAATAAAAACTATAGAAAAATCAATGACAAGAATTTTTTTAAATGTGAGAAGCCCTTAGCTTGAGAATCTGAGAGTGAGAAGCCTCAAATAATAGAATCAGAAATAAAAGAGAAGACATTATAATGGAAGTCTAAGAATTTAAAAGGATCTGAAGGAGCCATTATGAACAACATAATACATGCCAATAATCTGGATAACCTTGAAGACAAGGATAAATTCCTGGAATCATACAATCTACTACACTTGAATCAAGAAGGAATAGAAAGCCTTAAGTAACAAATTAGGAATTGAATCAGTAACTTTTAAAAAAAACCTCCCAACAAAGAGAAGCCCAGGACCAGATGGTGTCACAGGTGGATTAAACCAGACATTCAAAAGAGAATTCATACAAATCCTTCTTAAGTTCTTCCAAAAAATAGAAGAGGGACCACTTTCATATTCATTCTGTGAGGCCAGCATTATTCCACTACCAAAAACAGACAAAGAACTTGAAAATAAAGAAAACTACAGGCCAACATCACTGATAAACATGTATTAAAAAATCCTTAATAAATTACAAGCAAACTGAATTCTACAGTATATTGAGAGGCCATGTAATTTGACCAAATGGGATTCATCCACAGATAGCTCTGTAAATATCAATCAATAAATGTGATAGTCTATCTTAACAAAATGAAAAAGACCAAAAAAACCCCACATAATTATCTTAGTGGAAATAGAGACAGCATTTGACAAATCTCAATGCTTATTCATGAGTAAAGTATTGTCAGAATCTAACAGAAGGAAAGACATTCCTTGGAGAAACTGGCAAAGAGAAAAGAATGTACCTCTACACTAACTGCTTTGAAACAGGTATCTCAAGAAGATCTGATGGGATCACTAAAGGAGGAGGAAGGAAGGAGGAATACATACACTGATTGTTGAACCAGGGTTTCAAAGGGATTACAAGAATCAAGCTGTGTAGTAGTTCAGTATGTGGGCTGTGTATTCAGACACTCTCGGAATCTCTTTTTACCTTAACTTCTGTGTTTCTTGGTATTCTAGTTTAGAAAATGGAACTAATTATTTTATCTGCTTCATGGAAATTTTGTAGAGTAAATGCAATTAATATATGCAAAGCGATGAGAATAAGGTCACACAAATTTTAAGAACTCAGCAAATGTTATTGATTAGTTATTAGCAAAAGTTTTGAAAATTCATCTTCAAAAGCTATGAGAAAGAGGGCAACAGACAGATAGCTAGACAGGCAGAAAAAGGGATATCAAGAAAATTAGCATAGGTCAGTTCAGGCATTTACTGGTGAGTCCAGAATGGCATAAATGTTACTATAGAAAAAGAATGAGTCATGCTGTTGGAGGACAAAGTTGGAGAATCTTAAAAAGTTATGGCTTTGAGAATGGGTGAGATAAAGTAAGAAGCCCAATCAGGCTGACTTCTGTTAGATAGTAGATGGTTCAAAGAAGGATGCTTCTGGAGGGAATACAATTTTTAAAGAAAATATAAATAAGCATAATGAATTTCTAAGATAATTTCCATAGACCCAAATTAATAATATTCAATTTTTTTACTATAAAACAGAATGAATTAGGAAAAGTCTGTCAGAAGACTACAGACAAATTAAGTGTGATTACACCTTTAAATATTTAAATTGTGACTAAATCTATTATCACAGAGACCTAGGAGAAAGGATGAGTAAAACTCTCAGAGTGGACAATGATAAAGGAGATTGACTAGGAAATTATGTTGATGTGCACTATTCAGTTGGATCAAGAGCAGGAACTTCAGGTATTAACAGACATAAAATAAACCTTGCTTTTGTTTCCCATTTATGTCAGCACTTCCTATGGCTGAGGACCAGGGAGTGCTTGGGATTTATTAGGAATAGAGAAAAATAAAGAGAAGCTTGTTTTCCATTCCTCCCCCGCCCAACTCCTCAACTCCTCAACTCCTGGAATTGCATGCATTTATTAAACAACACACTACATGTTATTGTGTTATGATGGGTCCCCCCAAAGCTTCTGTGTTATTGCAGCATTATTTAGAGGTAAAATGATTGCATTATAAGAGCTGTAATCTAATCAGTCAATCCTAGTTTAAAAGGTCTGGATGTAACTATAGGCAGGCGGTGCGTGGCTGGGAAGATGGGTCACTGTAGGTGTGCCCTAAAGGATTCATCCTCCTGTAGCACCTTCCTACCTTCCTCTCTCTGCTTCCCTATGACCAAGTTCCTGAGTAGCTACCTGTGCCATGCCCTTTTGCCATGATGTGCTGCTTTACTTGGGCCCAGAGCAAGGGAGTCAGCCCACCATGGATTGAATCTTAAGTCAAAAAAGTTTTTTTTTTTTTTTGTACCAGGGATTGAATCCAGGGTATCCAGGATGCTTAGCCACTGAGCCACATCCCCAGACCTTTTTAAATTTTTTATTTAGAGACACTAAGTTGCTTAGGGCCTCACTAACTTGCTGAGGCTGGCTTCGAACTTGTGATTCTCCTGACTCAGCCTCATGAATTGCTGGGGTTATAGGCATGTGCCATTGTGCCCAGCACCCTAAATTATTCTTGTCAGGTAAAATGGTCACAGGAATGTAAAGCTAACTTACTACACTATTCCTTACCCCAGTGTGACAAAGCCATCTTCCCAAATCTGGGTCATCTCCTTTATTCAGTGAACATTTCAGCAGATCATGTTGTTATCTCTACCTGCCCCCGCCTTTTTTTGTACCAGACTTTGAACCCAAGGGTGCTTAACCACAGGGTCATCTCCCTAGTTCTTTTATTTTTTTATTTTGATTCAGGATCCAGGCTCTTGCTAATTTTCTGAGGCTAGCTTTGAACCTGTGATCCTCCTGTCTCAGCCTTCTGAGCTGGACCACCAGGCCTGGAATCATTCTCTCCTGTTCTTAAAAACGTCAATGAACTGGATGACCATTCAGTAATTATTTCTTGTGGGAGACAGCTGTTGCCATACAAGTGTCTTATCTGAACTTCTGAAGTCTTGAATTTCTTATGATGAACCTTGTTACAGAAACGTGTGTACATGCAGAATGAGCAAGGCACGTATGGCAATATAGCATGACAAGCATGTGGGCTCTGTGCTTATTTCAACATGGATTGTACAAAGTCCTTCTGATAGTTCTTATCTCAGGTACTCAAGTATAAGCCACCCTCCATTGTAATCTACTTTGGGTGACTATGAGATTTTCCATGATGGTTATTGGGAACAGGAGTTATTCTCAACATTTCTGTGAACTCTAAGGACTATTTATTCTTATGATTTTGAGAGCTGGGTAGTTTTCTTACCCACAGTGTTCTGATCAGTACTCAGGGAAAGCAGCAAAAGTGATGCTCTGAAGAAGTCTCCAGTTCTTTTTGCTAGCTCATCTCTTTATGGTACCCACCCTTGCAAATTCCAATTGCAATACCCCTCTGAACTTTTGGCTTCATTTTCTCCAATCAGGGAATCTCCAAGCTCCCCATGACTGATTCTTTCCTATGCTGTGGCCTGAAATCTCTCCTCAAGGAGTGAACTAGGGAATTGTATGGCTCTTTTTGTTTATTTCTCCACTCTCGGTGATCAGTGTGTTTCATTGTCTGATATTCAATACCTTGTAAACTTGTGTTTATTTAGGTTTGTTTCACCATCCCCAAGTGTGTAACACCAGTCACTATTCCTCCAGTGGGTTGAGGTGGAAGTTTTCTTCAGAATATTTTGATATCCTGTCCTATATTTACTTTTCCTGCCAATAAAAGCCCATCTTGGTCTTAGTAGTTAATTTGGCAGGTGATCCCAGGAGACAGGAGGAAGTGAGACAAAGCAGAAAAAGGTGCTGATAAACAATGTTTAATTTGAGTTATTCCTCTTACTGTTCTAAAATGACCTTTCTCTACTTTTTAAAAACTTGTAAAAATCATTTATGTTAATGTGGGCTTTTTATTCTGAATAAAATATCCTTGTGAGTGTTTTTGCACACAGAAAAGAATAGTTCAAAGACACTTTACTTTTTAATATTAATATTCCATTTATTAAATTTTAAATGCAAAACTCTAAAACTCTGATTAATCATTGAGCTTTTATGTTCCACCACATATTTCATTATTCTCCTGGTAAATCTAATACATTTTAATGATTATATTAAAGGAAGTTTTACAAAATAATTTAATATATCTTAATACTTAAAATTATTTACCATTTTAACACACTTATTTTAAAAAGCATCATTTTTTTTTGTCCCAAAATAAAAATAAAATCCCCACATTCCAAAATAATTCTTGGAAATCCAATAAATTAAATGTAAGCCTTAGGTAAGCCTCAATTTTTAAGGATCTTCATGTAAGCCTAGTGAAATTTAAAGTTAAAATTGAGTCTAAAACAATATTCATTTAGATATTTCAAATTTAAATCACACACTTGTCTGTTACTACACTAAGTTGCATAAATTTAAAACAAAATATATAAGAATTATCCTCTAACAGAATTATTACATGAAAGATATGATTAAGTTTGTCATTAGTATTTAATTTTAAATATTTAAAATATTTAATTTATTAAATACTTAATTTATTTTAATATTTAAATTTGAATATTTAAATATTTAAGAGTAAAAAATGATTAACCACTAGGGAGTCTGTTATTTACGCTGTTGTAAGAGAATTTTAGAGTCAGTTGAGATCTTTTTTTCCCCTAAAATGATTAATCTAATGTTGTTGCCTGGCAACAATATATTTGGACAGGACATAAAAGTTGGAAATTTAGATTATATCCATGACTCTGCTTGTCAGTGTGAGCCCATTTTATTTCATAGTTGCTCTGTAAGTGAGGGGCTTGCTTATCCCATCTTTTCTCTACTAAATTTACATATTTCCAAACATATAACTAATTGAAAATTTCAACAAAATCTCTTTAACTATGCACATGAATTTTGCATATTTTATTCTATTAATCACTATTATAATGTTAACTAAGGCTTTCAGAAATTACATTATGACTGTCTACTGTAAGGATCTGATCTAGGCAGTTGGGGATATTATTGAACAAGTCCAAAATTCCCACCTTGTAGACCTTATACAGAGGAAAAATAAAGAAACACTACATGACAGGGACGTCAAGTAAGTAAAACATTTAGTAGGGACACACAAATAAACTATTTGGCATGGTAAAAGGAGATGCCTGTTAATGAATAAAGAAAAATAGATAGATGGATTCATGAACAGGATATGGGGTTGTGAGTCCTGTGGAGAAGGTGTTGCTAGGATACAAAAGTTAAGTAAGATGATCAGGAAAGATTTGCTTAGTAGGTGGATAAGGGGAAGGGTTTGCAATAGTCAAAGGAACTAGCCAGGTAGACATTGTGGGAAGAGTGGTCTAGGCAGAGGCTGCAGATAGCATGTCTCTTGTCTTTGTTGAACAACAACATTTAGGAGTAGCCAGAAAGCTGTCAAGAAGAAAAGAATTCAGAGGGATAATGGGGCCTTGAAGTCTGATCATAAAGACTCTGTTTCTATAACTTAGGTTATGGAGGATCATTACTGGGCTTCGGGAAATGATATGGTCTGGCTTAGGAATCCCTATGACTACTGTGTTGAGAATACACTATGGAATGTTTGGCAACACAAAAGCAGGGAGGGGCTGGAGTTATGGCTCAGGGGTAGAGCACTTGCCTAGCATTCATGAGGCACTGGGTTTGATCCTCAGCACCATATAAGAATAAAATAAAGGTATTGTGTCCTTCTACAACTAAAAAGAATATTTTTTAAAAAAGGCAGGGAGACTGTTCAGTAATCTGTCCAGTAATCCAGTTAAGAAAGAATGGTTGCAGCCTCCAGATAAGAAGCAGTGGATGTGAGAATTATGTGTATGTCTTTCAAGTTATCTCCACAAGATCTCTTTGCAGTTTGAATGTGGAATATGACAAGGGAAGGCTCAAAATGGCACCATGTAAAATATTAAAAAATGTAAGGATTGGAATTTCCATTATGTAAGATGATCAATATCTGCAATGCAATTCACTGTATGTCGAGTATGAGCTACCTCTAAGACATTTAAGTGAAGATTTCAAATCAACAGTTAGGTATGTTCCTGGAGTGCAGAAGAGAGATCTGGGCTAGAGTTATAGTTTTGGCAAATTAGTGTATGTATGACATTTAAATCTAAGGGATTAGTTAGCTTCTAATAAAAGTAAATAATGTTAAGGAAGAATAAAAAGAACAAATGTGAGAAAATCCAATGTGGAATGGTTAGAATGAGGAAGATAAATGAGCAAAAGAGTCTGTATAAGCCACCAATGAGGTAGGAAGAAAACTGAAAGATTTGGAAACCAAATGAAACAAAGTAATTATCTCAAATAATAGTAATAGTCTAAGTAAGAGGAAGACCAAGAAAAGTAAGAACCAACTGACCACTGGATTCAGATATGCCCAGGATACTGGCAACCTTTATGAGAGCAGTTTTAGAGAAGTAAAGAAAACTTGGCCAGAAATACTGATAGGAAGAAACAGAAATTAGAGACAGTGAATATACTCATCAGTAAAATGTTTTTTTTTTTTTTATGCAAAGGAGAGAAGAAATGGTGCAGGAAATTCTAAAGAAGTGTTGTCTTGATGTGAGAAAAAATTCAGCATCTTTGCATGCTTGTAGGAATGAACCATGTATGGAAAAATAATTGATCACCTAGTACTAAGACCACAGAATTTCTGATACTACATGCTCAAATGTTTAAGAGAATATGGGGTCAGTGCAGAAATGGAGAGCTCAACTTTTGATAACAGAAAGTAACTGGTATAGATGCTGGTCAGTGAATGTTTCTGTTTTCTGAGAATGAGACTGAAAGAGATGACTTGGGACTGAAATAGGATAAAACTGAATATTATTCCAGAAAAAAACAAGAGGATAGACTGATGTATGGTGAGAGATGTATGGGGTGATTATCTGCAATATTAAGGACTCATGGGTATTTGTGTTTATAGGTTTAAAGTGAAATTAGTTGGTATGATTCTGGTGGGTTTTTTTTTTTTTTTTTTTTGGCACACAGCTGCTTGAATTCTAATGAAAAGTCATTGGATTTTGTGTGTAGCCAGAACTATAGTTCTGCCAAGTGAGAATTCAAAACAAGAAGGAGCAAAAATAACAGTGAGTAGCTACAGTGATATGATTATAATAATTAGTCTTAAGGTTTAAGTTGGCTAGGTTCAAGAATGAGGATATGGCAGAATAGATGGATGGCAGATGGGTGATGGAATTTGGAGGTAACACCAGAGCCACAGTATGGATGGGAGTGGGAAAGTAGAGGGCAGCAGTGAAAGATAGAATTAGAAATTGTGTGATAAGGATTCAGAATCCAAAATTATTTAGATTATTATTTAGAAATGAAGTTAAAATTATTGAGAAATGAAGGGGAATAAAGTCATTCGGAAATCATCAAAGAGTATATGATACAACCAGAGGGTAAAAGAAAGATGAGCAATTTTAGGGAGAGGGGACAGAGAATTATCTGAGATGACCAATCAGCCTTGGAAGAAAAATACATCACCCCTTGCAAGAGGGTATCTGGGAAGTATTGCCATTAGGTCAAAATAAATTTCTGATACCTCAAATTTCTTAGCCTTTTTGGAACTTCCCAGGATAAATCAGAATGTTTTTAATTGGCTTCTCATGATGCCAGCTTTGATAGTTTCTCTTTGGTCTGCTAACATGTACTTCTAGCCTTTGTACTTTCAATTTCCAACATTTTATTGCTGTGGTCTCCTCTCTGATTATCTTTGTAGCTTAAGGATTTTCAAATTGCATATTTGTTATAATTTATTGGGATTTGGGGAGACAACCAGAGTAGATGTGTATTTTAATTATGTAAGCTTTCCCTGGAAGTATTCAATATGGGTTAACCTTAATATTTATGTCATATAATCATTTAACTTATACTCAAAAGCATGTATACTTTAGCAATAGTTTGCATAAGATAACTGTTGGGGATCAACACTCACAGTAGCCTGACTGTTAATAGTCTCAAACATTCAGCAGAGTTTGCAGGCTTCCAAAACACAGCATATTCATGTGAAGCATTAACTCCTATATGTTTGAGAGAAGACAAAAATCTTTTTACAGAGAGGAGCAATCCAAGTTCACTGGATGAGCAACATGAGTGGTGGGACATTTGTCCACTTAAAGCATTGCAGAATTGAGGAATTCAAGATATCAAATTATCAGATGGTTCTGTGCAGTAAAAAATGTGTAATCTAATGATGTGGCTTTACTAACGAGAAAAGATTTGGTAAATTACTGATACTGTGCCCATTCCCAGGCAAGGAAGCTTTGTGAGGCCATAATGATTTCACAGATTTGCAGTCTGGCTTCAACTAATTGACACTTGCAACACAGTCTAATGGGAACTGTGGAAATAATTAAAAAAACAAAAACAAACAACAACAAAAGAAAACCATTTAAACCTATATGTAGGAATTAGATCAATTTTTATTTTTCAGAACTCTCTTGTTAATCTTATATTGGATATCTGGAACCACAATTTGCTTTCAATCTCACATTGGGCTTTCTAATATATTATTATATCACACTTATTATTATAAGTATTATATGGGATTTTTCATATCTTATTAATAAAACACTTTAACTCTGTTCTGAGAAATTTAGATTTTTCCTCCATCCAGAAAAGAGATAGAATATGTTATTTGGGGCTAAATCTTTGTGCTCTTTCAAAATGAAGATTTTTCATTTAAAATATTCCTTTGAATTTGACTTTTGTAATAAAGTAAAGCAAGATCAAATCAATCTTGATTTTGCTCATTTCCTGGGCCTCTTCATTGTATATTACATTAAGATGTAACATCATCTGAAACGTCTTCTTTCTGAAGCCACCAATCATTATTTAATTACATTTCTTCAGAGTACTAGCCTTAAGCTCTCAAAGGCATGAAATGAATGAGCTGATTCGGGCTGGAGATGTTTTACTGCAGAGCTCATGAAGGGTCCTAGCAGTGTATTAAAATGTAAAATATTTTAAGTGCATTTTAATTAAATCTAATTTTTTTAAAAAATTTGATTTCCTCCCTGTAACACTGCCCTCAAGTAGGGTGGTTCATGCACCTTTGGAACTCAGCTAAGGGGAAGCAGAGGAGACATCACTGACTTGTGTGCAAGGGGATATATCTGAGGGGCTCAGTCATGTTCTGTGCAGTTCAGCTGTCACATGTTTCAGTGTATCGTTTCCTATAACACACAGCACTGGATACATTGGGCTGTAACGGAGAAATGCATTACATAATGTATAGAACAAGAAAGGAGTCCTTGAAAAATATGTCCAATCATCAGATGTGTAAAATTCTATGTGAAAGTTTTAAATCACACTGAATTAAACAATGCAGAAAATATAATTATGAACACCAACTTTTCTTTGGGGTGGAAACTATGTAAAATACCCTTTATGGAAATTATCATTTGAGGACAGAGATTTATGCCAGCATTACAAATACTGAATGACCATGCATGGAGACATGCTTTACACATCGTGACCCATCAAATTCTAGTGGATCTAATGCAGCAGGTTTTCTGGCTTAAGTCTGACAGTTCAATATGAAACTGTATGTGAAATTGCCACCCACATAGAAAAATGGTCTAAAAAAACCCACTAGTGCTGCATAATTAGCTGTTAAGGCAATATGCAGTCTAAGAGTGACTTTATTACAGTTATGTAGCTTGAACTCAAATAGTGACAGCTTAATCTGAATGCACTGTTCAAAGATAATTTTCAAAAGAAATTTAAAATCACGACTTTCATGCAGATATAAAAATGATGTATGCTGAGGATTTTACTTAACTCATTAATTAGGTAACTGAGAAGATGTTAAATACACTCAAAGGGAAATCCCCAAAACACATGTATAGGCTGGGAATATGTATCCTATCATTGAAATGAATGTGCAAATCCAGATAAAACTAGCTTCATCCACAGTGTGGGTGAAAAATTGATGGAAAATCTATTTTTCATTTTGACAGATAAGAATTACTGTGTATTGCTTTCAGTTATCTACAATTTACAGAGTTATAAAACTTCTCCCAAGGAATCTAAATAAAATTAACCCAGAAGGGTGTGATTTAGACCAGGGGAAGGAAAACTTTCTGTAAGGAATTAGATAGCAGATATTTTAGCCTTCGACGGCAATACTGTTGCTGCCGTAAATATTCAACTCAGCCAATGTACAGCTGAAGTAGTCACATATATTATGTACAAAAAAAAAAAAAAAAGCTGTGGCTGTGTTCACATTGAATTTTATTTACAAAACAGGCATTGGGCTGGACTCTGCCAGAGGCTGTGAGCTGTGGTTTGCAGCTTTCTACTCTGGACAGTGCATCTATTGAAGCCCATCAACTACTTTAATCCAAGCTCCTCAAGGCTTATAAATTTCTGATCACCCAGATAGTTCAAAGATAGATGGCAAAAGATGGAAAAAGGATAGTTTCATTTCAATTAATTTAATTTAAGTACAATACTCATGCTGAAATCCCATTTTAAATTTGTGTTTTTGAGTTCCCACCCAGATATTAGGATCTGGATTTTATGCTTTTCCTTTGGTCCTGCAACATAACCAAAGTTTAAGTGTGTATCAGGCTTTTTTCTTATAATTCAAATGAAGGGAGGCTAATTAATGGCATGAAGGCCAAGCCTGTCCTCGTCTCTTTTTATTTATTCACTGCTTATTTTTTCCTTTTTAAGCAATACATATTTATTATCTCGTAGTTTTCATGAACCAGGAATATGGGTGTGGGTTACTGCATCTTTAGCATGGTCTCACAGAACAAAAATCAAAGAACTGACCAGACTACATTCCTATTCAGAGCATGGAGTCTTCTTTCAAGCCCAGGAGTTCACAGGAAGAATTCATTCCTTGCGGTTGAAGGGCTGAGTTCCCCCTACTGTTTGCCTTAGGCAGAGGACACGCTCAGATCTTAAAGGTCCCCTATAGTTCCTGTCACATGCTCCACTCCAATGACCCTTCAAATCTCTGTAACTGCAGCTAGCATCCCATACTCTGTAGAAGCTTGCCAGATGGTTTATTTTTAAAGAAATTATTTCCTTATTTTAGTCATGGTGTGGTAAATATGCATTTAATGAGTGCTACTTTTAGGAATATTTTTTTAAAAATATTTAATTCTTATTTTAAAGTATCTCTGAAGAGATGTTCTTGAGTTAGTTCATTTGGCATTAATGTTCACAGAAGTCCTTTTCTGTTGATTTTTTACTATGAGACATGCATTTAGCATTGCACAAAATGATGTAATAATAACCTTCGTTAAATGTTATTTTGGTTTTATGGTTGGGTTAGTCAGCTCTGAGATCTTGTGACACATATACCTGACAAGATCAACTAAGAGGAGCAAAAGTTATTTTTGGCTCACAGTTTGAGAGGTCTCAGTCCATGGTTGGCTGATTCCACTAACTCTGGGCTTGAGGTGAGGGAGAACATCATGGTGGAAGCATGTGGTGGAGGGAAGCTGCTTCATTCATCACAGTTAGGATGCACACAGAGAACTTTGCTCTCCAAGGACAAAATATAAACCCCAAAGTCACATCCCCAGTGACCTACAAAATCCAGCTACTCCCTACCTGCCTAAAATCACCAACAATACAGTAGTCACTTCAAATTCATTCATCAGTGGATTAATCCATGAATCAGGTTACAGCTCTCAAAAATCTAATCATAATACCTCTGAACATTCTCGAATTGTCTCACAGAAGCCTTCCCATATCCAAACCATAACAACAGACAGACTAAAAATAGACAAATAAATTGATTATTCTATTCAGAACCACTTCTTTTAACTTTAGAAAAACAGAAATTAAATTATTTGATAACCAGTTGAAAGATGTTAACACACTACTTAAAATATCTTAACACTGGTTTCATACATAAGGAAATATTTTGAAATATTGAAAATATTCTTTGATTTGTCCATGTTGGATAATATTAAGAAAAAATATCTGTTTAAAACAACATTCATTTTTGTCTCTGATTATATCATTATTACTACTATTTCTGATTACTTTTGGACTATGGCTAGTGTTCTATATGTCAAATTAAGATCTTTACCTTTATTGATATATTCACAGTAAGAAAAAAAGCAAACCTACCTACATTTTGAGAGAGGTGAAAAATATTTTTTTATAAGCAAAATGTATAAGTCATAGGGGATAAATTTAAACATTTAAGTAGATTCAATTAAAGGCATAGCATCTATGACAAAGACAAAATGAAAAATAGAACACTGACTAGGAGATGGCACTGGTGGTTTATTGGCATGAATGGCTAGTTGATGTGTGCCCACAACCTAGATTGAATGATCATTAGGAAAATGTGCTCAGTTCAGTAGTAAATGATGTGATGCAATGATATGAACTCACTGAAGCTGGAACTCTCACAGCTGATGAACAGAGGGAGAAGGGCAGAACCCTGTTATATGCTTACATGGGAATTAAAATGAAAAAAAAAAGAAAATACTCTATATCCTTAAAGAGGGCATAATCCCTCATCCTTCTGATTGTTGCTCATTGACCAGGACAGGTCACAAGGTTCAACCTAAATCTAAGTGGGGCAGAAATATCTTGAAAGGCAGAGAGACAAATCCAGGGAATGGCAAAAGTGACTACCTTTGTCCCTATCAATACCTTCTAGGGCATGTTGGTAAGATATATTGAAACTGAATCTAGCTGTGTGTAAATCTTGACTTGTCAATTTTACTTGTAAAAAAAAAATTGAAGAAACTTTTACAACTTGTTTTTTATTTTTTATTCTTATACCAAGATTTAACCCAGGGTTGCTTAATCCCTAACACACATCCCCCATCCTTTTTAATTTTTTTTTTAATTTTGAGACAGAGTCTTTTTAAGTTGCTAAAGGCCTTGCTACATTGCTGAGGTTAGCCTTGAACTCCTCCTGTCTTAGCCTTCCACACCACTGAGATTACAGGTTTGTACTACCTAACCTGGCAAATTTGCAACTTGTAAAATACAAACAAAAAGAGGGATTTTTAAACAACATTGATTGCAATATAGTAAAATGTCTATCAGAGGCAAAAGGGACAGAATTATTTTGGTATATTTCCACAATAGGATATGTTATAGCTATTAAAATGCCTGATCTAGAGATTCATATATCAATTTGGATGGTCTTAAAATATATAGTGAATAGGGAGAAAATTAGTTGTACAATGTCTTAGAAAACAGCCTCTTATATCAGGAATTGTAAAATTCTGAAAGTAATAATATACACATATATGTGGATATACGTCCACATACATATATCTATATTTTCATAAAACAGCATGAATCATAGACAGAAATTACATATGCTATCTTTAGGAAGATGCATCCTTTCTGTGGAGGAGGGTGGGCTTCATGTCATAGTAGATACAAAGGATTTATTATCTCTTAATATTAACTACCTTCTAAAGTGATCAAAAGCAAATTATGTGAAATATTGAATATGAATGGTACGTATATGGACTCTTGATTTGATACTCTGTTAATTTTATGTTTATAATTTTTCTAATTAAAATTAGAATAAAATACTGGCTATGTATTGAAAGGTGGAGATTAAAAAAAAAAAAAAAAACCAACCAACCAAACAAACAAACAACCAAAAACCCGAGTGGTCAGGCTGAGATAAGAGTTTCCTGCTCATAAAGCTCTTCTAAATCATCCATATGTATTTGAAGCCTGAATTGGGTACATAACCATATTTCACAAAGATAAAATTATTGTTTTAAATAACCAACAACAGATATTGATGCTCAATAAGAAAGGATGAATTTCTGCTCCTCCCAGCTTCTTTAATACTCTAGACTCTATTTAATTTGATTTGAACATGCACCTGGGCTCACAATGCTTGCCTTTCCCCTGATATTTTCTATGTGAGGCAACCGTTTGGACAAAGATTCCTCTTCCCTATGCAATTGCTTTGAAGAGTTTGTGCATATTGTTTGTGTTTTACCTCAGAATCCAAGATCCCAGAGGCCTGTGGGTGTACCCTAATATGCTTATGGAAGTATTTATTATGGTTCTAAATTTATGAAGAAATCCTCTTAATACATCTTGCAACATTCAAAGGTTCTATGTAATCATTATATTTTTTGGCATAATGAACATAACTCATCGTGTATGTGTGTGTTTGTATGTGACTATTTGGCAGGAGTGGGTCAGGGACAGAAATATTTAGGTAAAGGTTATTAATACTTTTTAAAGTTAGGTGTAGAGGAAGCACCTGACAAATGGCTATGTATGTGTGCTTTGTAGGTGCCCCTTTATATAAACAGTACATATGTTCCTGATAAAACCTTATGCTCTGCAGAACCGTTAGATTAAAATTAAATTATACGAAAGCAGGGCCAATGGTAAACATATGCAGCTTTGTTAACTAGTTTACGATCTATTGATCTACTAAATGTACTAGTCTACAGATAGTTATGGCAGCTCATGCCTACAATCTCAGCTACTCAGGAAGCTGAGGCAGAAAAATCATAAATGCAAGGGCAGCCTGTGCAACATAGCAAAACCCTAGCTCAAAATTTAAAAAATAAAACCATCTGAGGATGTGGCTCAGTGACTAAATGACCCTGGATTAAGAACCCCTATGTTCAATCCCTGCTACCAAAATTAAATAAATAAATAAAAAGAACGAGTGTGTTGATCAGATTATTATTGCTATGACCAAAATACTTGATAAGAACAACTTAGAGGAGGAAAAAATTGTATTTTGGGTATTGGTTTTATCCATGGTCTGCAAACTCCATTGCTTCAAGTGAGGCGGGACATCATGGCAGAAGGGTGTGGAGGAGTAAAGCTGCTCTGTTCATGGCAGCCAGAAAGTAGAGAGAGGGTGAGGTGCCACGGCCAAAATATAAAGTCCAAAGGCATGCCCCAGTGACCTACTTCCTCCAGCCACACCCTACCAGCTTACAGTTACCACCTAGTCAGTCCATTGAAATTATTAACCCATCAAATGGATTAATGCACTGATTAGGTTATAGTTTCCATAATATTTCACCCCTGAAAATTCTCGCATTAACACAAGTACTTTTGGGGGACACGTCATATCTAAACCATAATAGTTGGGAATGTAAGTCGGTGGTAGAGTTCCCTGAGTTCAATTCCTAGTACTACAAAAACAACAATAAAAAACTATTAGACTACTAATCACCTAATAAATAATAGTAAAGCTGATAAGAGATGAAATTTCTAATGAATCAGTAAATGTTTCAGCAAATTTAGGGCATTATCTTTTAAACAAAACAAAGAAATAAGTCTGGCAGAAGCTTGATGGAATGATTGAGATTGCTGAGTTGTGAAGAAACCCGCAAAATACACAAAGATCAAGGAAGCTCCTACCACAACCCTTCCAAGACAAAGCTCATAGCCCAGCTGAGCTCAAGAGAAGGATGTGGAGTGAGTGGGGATCTCAAGAAGTGCTAGATTTTCCCTGAGTGACTGCCTTCTGCTGCAGTCGCATATTAGTTTAGCCACATTTCATAGGGGTTCAAAGCAAGTTTAGTTTGCTTTAGTAATTTTTTGTCTTGTGTTATTAATGTAATTTAAGACCTTCTTATGAAGATTTTCTCTTCTGTCTGATGCTTGGATACCATTAAAGTTTCTTACTCTATCTGAACTTTCTGGAATTTAGTTTTGTTGTTGTTGTTGTTTGTCTGTTTTTGTAGTTGTCGATGGACAGAATGCCTTTATTTTATTTATTTTTAAGTGGTGCTGAGGATGGAACCCAGTGCTTCTCGCATGCTAGGCAAGTGCTCTGCCGCTGATCTACAGCTCCAGGCCCTGGAATTTAGTTTATATGTAATACCTAGGGCAAGCACGCTGACCTGGTCAGACCATCCACAAGTTCCTGCAGTCACACTTTTGCCTGGATAAAACTAAAATAATAATGATTATATCATTTATGTTTTTATTTATTTATTTTTTCAGTAAGGGATTTGGAATTACTACCATTTTAGATTATAAAATTAGGGTATATCTATATTAATTGTTACATATAAATTTGAAAGTATAAATTGGCTTTAATAAGTAAATGTTAAATTTTTCTTCTAATTCATACAAAATGGGTTTTTTAATTGCTTTCTTAGCAAAGAGGTTCTTATTCATTAAGATTCATCAAATGAATTTTATCCAAAGCTCCTAAAATGACAAATAATGAATTTCAGCTAATACAGTATTGATGATTGATGGTAGACATCGAATATCTTTCCCCAAAGTCATGCTATGGAGACTTATCTTTAGATAATAATCCGCAACAGCTCTAATAGTTTCACCTTGAATAATTTGGGTTGCTCCACTGAGCACACTGAGGCACTGAACTGATTACAGGTAAATCACCTTTGTGTTATTTGCTTCCTTGACTACATGGGTAGCTAATATAACCACTGAATTCTACATTGATGTTGGATAGTTCATTCTTAGTCTAATGCTTCATGAAAGCTTTTTTTTTCATATTTTTTCACTAAAGTTATTCCTTAAAACTATAGTGAGATATTTAAAAATTAAAAATAAGAATGAAACTGCTGCTCAATTATCTTTATCTACTATAGAGTGGTTTCTTTGCTTTGTAGTGCTGTGGATGGAACCCAGGGCTGTGCATGGGCTGGGAGAGTGTTCTACCACTGGGCCACATCCCAGCTCCCTTAACTCATTTTTAAGTAAGAAGATTTTGATGATCTTTTGTGATCTCATCATTATTTATCCAAATTAATACCATGTGTTTGACCTCAGGCTTTCTAATTCCCTATTTTCTCTGAATAAATTTTATAATTCATATTCTATGAAAGTGAACTAATGGAACAAAGAAGAACATGATTTTTTTCTGACTTGGTAGCAAAATTCTTGAATGCTATTATTTTAAAGTTATTTCCATATTTTCCATCTTGGCCATGAAGAAAAGTTCTCAATCTCCTTCTGAATTGTTGCGTATTGAGCTAATAAGAACCATAAATTATAACCATTATAAAAACCAGAAGAAGCAAGACTTTTTAATTAAAGAAAATGACAGTAAAATATATGTGTGTATTCAACTAATGCCTCCTTTCCTTTTTCAAAATGTTGATAAATATTACTTTTGAAATGTGTTCTAGGCTGTAGATGCAACTTCATGTTAGGACACCTGCTTAGAATGTGCAAAGCTCTGGGTTTGATCCCCAGGCCCCCAGCGGTCGCCTCAACCTAAAGCATTGAAATAAAACAGAAAACTTAAAAATAATTATCCTGATTTTGTGGTTTGTTGGCTTAACAAAAATATCTCTTTTTTCAGTGATCATGAGTAGATTGTATTTTAGGTGATGACTAATTTTCAAAAGATGGTTGTCACTAGTTTTCCCTTCAGTATAATGCAGAACAATTGGGACTCACACATTGTCAGGAGTGTAGAATGTTATAACCAGTTGGAAGATTTTGGCAGTATTTCAATAGATTTATGCATATTGCCAATACTAAGGCATAATTTTATTCCTGGATTCATTTTAATAAGTGCATTATACTCATTATAATAGTGGGTATATATTAATAAATACATATTCAATCACCAGTAGCTCCCTTCCTCCCTAATCTAAATTCTCCACCTCAATTGATCTTCCTTCTATTTATTTTTTAATTGGTGCATTACTATTATACATAAAATTGAAATTAGTAGTTTACATTCCATTTATATTATACCTATATTCTATATATCTATGTATTCTACATATTCATGTTGTATAAAGCATGATTTCATTTATTCTATAATTCCTCCTTTTTTTCATTCCATATGCCTCCTCTTAGATCCCCTTCCTTTACTCCACAGATCTCTCCATTGTATTTCCATGAGCTTTCCCCCTTTAATTCTTCATTTCTCTCTAGATTTCACACGTGACAGAAAATATTTGACCCTTGATTTTCTGAGTCTGGTTTATTTCACTTAACATGATGTTCTCCAGCCCTACCCATTTACCAACAAATGACATTCTTCTTTATGGCTGAGTAAAACTCTTCTGTGAGCTGTGCATAGTGGTGCATGTCTATAATCCCAGCTACTTGTGAGACTGAGGCATGAGGATTGCAAGTAGGAGTCCAGTCTCAGAAATTTAGGGAGACTCTTGGTGACTTAGTGAGAATTTGCCTCAAAGTAAAGAGACAAAAAATTAACAAGATCTGAAGAGTTAACTCTGTGGTAAAGCACCCTTGGATTCAACCCCAAATACTAACAAAACGAAATAAAATGAAAATCCTCAGTTGGGTAAATACACACATTTTCTTTATCCATTCATCTATTGGTGGACAGTTAGGCTAGGCACCTTCCATAACTTTGATATGTAAACATTGATGCTACAATTGGTATGCGTATGTCACTATCACATGCTGATTTTAGTTCTTCTTGATAAATACGAAAGGGTGGAATAGTTTGGTCCTTTGGTGATTCTTTTCCTAGTGTTTTGAGGAGACTATACTGCCCACAATGGTTGTAGATTTTCAATCCCAACAAAAATGCATTGGTGTACCTTTTCAAAAACCCAAATTCTTACCTGAAATTACTTTTATTTGTAATCTTGATGATTGCCATTCTAACTGGAGTGATATGGAATCTCAGTGTAGTTTTGATTTGCATTTCCCTGATGGCTAAGGAGGCTGGACATTTTTAATATGTTTTTGGCCATTTGCATTTCTTTTGAGAAGTATTTAGTCATTAGTTCATTTATCCATTTTTGAGGGGTTTTTAAAAATTCTTTTATACTCTATATTGTATCTATGTTCCAGATACTATATTCTATCTATATTCTAGATATTAATCTCCTGTTGGAAGAGTAGCTGGCAAAGGTTTCCTCACCTTCTTAGACACTTTCTTCATGCTCTTGCTTCCTTTGCTGTGCAGAAACTTTTAAATTTGAGGCCATCTCATTTATTGCATTTTGAACTTCAGGCCGTCTCACTTATTGAATCTTGAGCTTTTACTTCTTGAACTTTAGAAGTCTTATTAAAGAAGTGTGAGCCTGCAATAATATGTTGGGGTGTTAATCCTACATTTTCTTCTAGCAGTTGCAGTGTTTCTAGTCTAATTCCAATGTCTCAACTCTGATTTCTTAACAAAGAAAAATCCAAACTTTTAGCCCACAAGAATACATTTATTGCCAGGCACGGTGGTACATGCCTATAATCCCAGCAGCTCAGGAGGCTGAGGCAGGAGGATGGCAACTTCAAAACCAGCCTCAGCAAAAGCAAGGTGCTAAGCAACTCAGTGAGACCCTGTATCTAAATAAAATACAAAATAGGGCTGGGAATGTGGCTCAGTGATAGAGTGCCCCTGAGTTCCCTGGTACTCAAAAATAAACAAACAAACAAACAAAAAACCTTATTAAGAAATTTATATCAGATTTATCCTATAATAGAACAAACTGTATACAACCCAAATTCCCATTTTTTGGATGAATAAATGAACAAATGATGCTGTTTGCATACTTTGAGTACTACTCAGTGACGAAAAGGCATGAACTATTAATGTACACAACTGTGTATGTAAATGCAGAAAATATTACATTGGGCAAAATAACCAAAAGTGATTGTATGTATCATAGACTTCTCCTTATACGAATTTGTAGCACAAACTAAATAACAAGGATAGATATCAGAGTCATACTTACTCAGAGGAGGCAGGTAATAGACTGGAAACTTTTAAGGATGATGTAATTATTTCTTAGAGTGGGGTATACATGTGTGAATAACATCAAAATTAAGCATTGTTTTTTTAATCAGTACCTACTATTGCAGATAAATTGAATTCAATAAAAATAGTAATGAAAAAGTGGAAAACAAAATTTAAAAAAAGATTGCCTATTATTATTTGAAGTGCGGGCTGGCTGATATTAAATTTCAAAGAACTGCAAGTGCTGTACTGAAAGATCCATTTCTCACCAAAAGTATGCCTGTAGTGACAATACAATTTAATGTCTGAACTGGGACACCTTTGAGAGAGAAAGAGGACACTATTAATAAGTTTTCTAGGTCAAAAGGACTCAATCTGAGCTTTTCTGGGCAAATCAAAAGTATTATTATCCTAGTTATGACTGTTTTCTAAAAATGGGGACCTAAAGAACTATAGAACAAGGGATGGTGAGTACTGCAGGGACAGGCTGCTTCTCGGGATGCTCACTCATTTCTTGCAGACCTTTTGCAGTGGTATGTTCACTGAATCAAGTGAAGCTGCTGATTATTTGTACCTATGGGAACTCCAAAGTCAGGTATTAATTTTCAACAGCTGTCTTCCACAGTGATGGCACATAGAGCCTCAGTATCCACAGCAGACAAGATGGAGTGAGTCAGAAACAGAGATGCCTGCAAGCTGTGGTTCTGTTCTTGCAGTAGCTAAATGAGCTTCCCTTCACTTCTCATCTGCACCTTCATGTTCCATCTCACAGACTCCTTAGATTGCTGTGATCCCAAAGCCCACACAATGTTACTACACAAGTTGGAATACTAACCTACAGGATGTGAAGTATCTTTTATTTAGTGGAGTGAATGCAGGACATGCTACATTCTCCCAAAGTAAGTCTAAGATAGGAATATTGACAGGATGAGGTATACATAGCCACAAATCGGAAATTTGAGCCAATTTGGGCCTAGAAAGGCTTTCTGGAGAAGGTGACACTTGAAATGAAGTTTTCAGGATAGAAAGGCATCATACGAGAAGAGAAAACATAGAAAAAAGACTCAGGCAGTAGGAACAGCATGAAAGGTGCTGAAGTTTCAAAAGCAGGAATCATTCAAGGATGTGCAAGTAGATGGGCATTACGGCAAGAGAGGAATGTGTGGGGACAGAAGGAATGAAAAAAGGCGTGCTACAGAAGTGTTCTACTTGCAGTTTCTCTGTTAAGTGTTGTGAAAGTGTATCAGGGCTCCTAGTCTAAAATGCCTCAGTATATGAACAATTAAATTTATAGACAGGGAAAACAGGGCAAGGACCATTTTTTCCATTGTTTTTAAAAGAATGTCAGAGCACATTTTTGTTTAGCACCATTTTATTATAATACATATATGAATGTTTTATATCTTTGTATAAATGTTTTTGCACGTGAATGAGATAAAACATAGTTGATAGAAATCAATATCAGTTGATGTTTTAGAATTTGAGTAGTATTTATTAATACCCATGCATCAATCAGATTTTGATGACTAACAAGCCACCCTGAAAACACAGTGGCTTAAACCAACAATCATTCATTATTGTTCACAAATCTATGGAAGGCTGGACTATTCATGCATCTGTAATCAGCTGTGCATGGGTGGATATTACTGCTGATCTCAATTGTGTTCTGTCACATGTTTGAGCTCAGCTGGCTTTCAGTTGGCCTGGAATGTTCTCAGTTTTCTTCATATGGTCTCTCATCAATTTGTAAGCTAGTTCAAATTCTTAGAGAGAGACAAAAAATAAAAATAATAAAAAAATATGGTGGGCCTTGAAAATTGAAAGCAGATGAGTGTGGGGACTAGCATTCCAAGACTCAGTGACACTGTGAACAAAGGACAGACTGACATAGAAGATAAAATGAAGAAACTATCCCAATTGAAGCAAAGGGATGTATGTTAGCCAGCTACTGCCAAAATATTACCACATGGAAAACTGTCCAAAACTCTGTGGTTTAAAAGCACCAACAATCATTGACTGTGGTCTGACTGATGGAGGTTTGGTTTGCCTGGGTAAGTTCACTTCAAATTGCTATCAACTGAGATTGGCTCCTGGTTGTCTGTGGCTTTGGATTTGTTTGTTCTGGGGCTCAGGTTAAAGGAGCATCATTTCGGGACAAGTTCTTTTCCTGGCAGAGAACTAAAATTTAATATGAAAGGCAAACCACACAATCACACCTAAAGTTTCTGCCAGCTCATGTATCATTTCCTATGGCCAGCCAAGTCACATAGTCAAACACATATTAACAGAGTAAGGACATGGAGTGGACTCCACTCACTGTGAGACCATGGCTATTTCATGAAAAATAATCCAATATGAATAAGTATATTTGAAAAGCATGGCGGAGATTAAGATATAAGAGGGAAATCAAATGAAAATATCATTTAGGCTGAATAAATTGAAATTAGAGTATGGAGTACATGACATTTTCTAAGATGGCCTTGTCAACAGAACCCATTCCCCATGTGCTTGTAGAGATGTAATGTGACATTGATCCTCCTTCCCAACAAGAAGTGAGGTCTGTATCCCCTCTCTTTGACTTTGGACCATCCTTACAGACTCCTTGGGTAAAAATGTGCACTGAAATTGACACAAATTTTTTTTCAAGGGTGGGTTATAAAAGGTTATAGAGCCTCTGCTTGCTTCTCTTGTAAATCCTACTGGAACTCTAGTGGTTATGGAAGAAATTCAACTTCAACAAGGCTATAATTGCTGGAAGAAAGCCCAAAGTGGTATGTGTAGAAGGACCTAGCTCTGATCTGTGTAAAGGTGAAGTATGCCTCACTAGCTGCTTCACCTTCACTGTTCCTACTTCTGATTCCTTCTGAATGCAACCTTGCTGAAGACCCAGCTGAACATGCCCAGATTCCTGACCTTCTAGTTCCAAAAAAGACAAAAAAAAAGAACCCCACCAAAAAAAAAATAAGATTAAAAAAAAAGAAACTGGAGAGAGAAGAAAATGAGGACTGTTTGGATTTACTTAGTTGGGGATGATTTGCTATATAGCAGTAGGTAACTAGGAATATATGGTAAAGCTTAAACACGGGAAGAGAAAATTGACTCATGTTTAATTAGCAGCAATAAACTACAAAACTGTATTAGAGAAAGAGTAGAATATACTTATTGTTTTAAGAAGCTCAGGCATACAGCAGAGTTTGGGATCACCGAAGGGGCAAGAGAATCTGGAGGTGGGGAAATGATCTCAGAGTGTTCCGGGCACCAAATGAATATTCTTTGGCAAAGATGCAATTTTGCTATTTACAGGAACATTTTTTTTTTCCTTTTGAAATAGTAGTGTTTTAGAAAAGCTAATGTGACAATTTTTGGAAATATATTCATATTTTTCATGAAGACCCTATTGAGTCATTTCATGAAAAATGTATTTACCTCCTAGTAAATCTGTTTTGTAAATGTGGGGTTTTATTAATTGGTTCAATGACCTTATCTATAAATCACTTACTTCATTATTTTCAAATTTCCATTTATCAGTGCTATTGTGTAGAAACATTAACATCTTAGATTTTATTACCATCACATTATATTAAAGTAATGAATGAACCATAAGCCTTTTCTTAAAAAAAAAATGTTTTTAAAAAGCCAGTTTTAGTACACAATTCAGTGATTAGTATAGGTCATGAGAAAACACTGTTAAGTTCAACATCATTAGCACATATCAAAGGAGGGATACTTTGATACATATTTATATTAGCATTGATGCTTAATAGAAATCTGAGTGTGAGGCATGTGCTTTGGGGGTATATTTAGTCCATGTGTCAATTGTTTCTCTTTTCAAGGATCATTTCCTGCTATTATGTCAGAGAAAGAAGAGGGTTTGTCTCCGGTCCACTCTTGTTATGTCGGGCATGTGACTTCTCCCAACACTTTGCACCCTTTCCTCTTATCCATGCTTTACCAAAAACTATCACCCACTTCGTTGCTGCCCACAAAGTGGAGCTGCTTAATCAAGCCCCTTCAGCTGATGCCCTTTCCTTCATTTGGGTCCATCTGAGAGGTTTATATGGTGTGTACTGTGCATCCCTTTAGCAAATGGGGCTTAAAGAAAGTTTTAAAGTAGGAGGGAAAATTTTAATCTTCACATCAAATATCTGATTTCCAGTGCCCCCCAAAGCACTCTAAAACTTAAACTTTTTTTTTTGTGTGTGTTTTGAGTGTTCCAGGATGTCTTTTCCATATGCTCCTCTTTGAGAAAGAGGCTGTTTTCTAATTTCCATTATTGAAGATTTACTGTTCTTTGGAGAAATCCCATTCACTACTCATCATAGATCCAGCCACTTGTTTCCCTTTTCAAAAGTCAAGGGAATCCATTTATTCAGGAGTAATAAAGGGCAGGATGGTTGCTGTGGAATTCTGCATGTCAAGTACTGCTGGAGGCTTGGAGGGAGGGAAGCCTCTCACCACTTAGTCACCAGTATAAATTGCAGGCTCTTTATTCTTTAGATTGTACAATCTCTTCTTCTTTGTTCATCCTTATTTCTCAGGGTCAAATGTTAATCCTCAGGGATCATATAACCTCACTCCCCAGTATGAAAGAGCAGCATTTTCTGACTGCTTTTAAGTCAGAAATGCAACTTCACATTCTTGCAGTTCTTGGTTTAGTTTGAACTGTTTCCTCTATCCCTTCCATATTTTGTCCTGTCAAGTTGTAGTGTAATGTAGTGTCCTGTCATTTCACTCCATAGAAAATTTTAATTAAGCTTCTCCAGAGACCCTCACCTTAATTGTTCTTAAACTCTGCAAAATCTCTGCAAAAGAATTTTCAGGTGGGGGATATGCCTGCAGAAGCAGAGTGTGATAAGAAAGAATAACCTAAGGACTTCACAGAGGCGTTTGCATTTCAAAGTTAGCTCCTTGAAACCCAGCTGGTGGGAGAAGGGGGAGGAAAACTTTATCTTTCCCAAGCACTGATTTTCACAGAAAGCCTTCTTGGGGGTTATTTTTGGTAAAACCTGGCCTAAGTTATGTGGACTGTTATGTGGACTTCTGCGATTGTGAACCTCTGAGCCCCTCCCTCTATACACTGAGTATAAAGTTATAAAAAAACTTCCCGAACTCCATGTTCAAGGGGATTGATTGATTGTAGTGAAAGTTCCTCCCCCCACCTTGGAACCTGACTGCAGCCAATAAACCTGTTTCCTGCTACTTTGTGACCAGCCTTGTCTGTCCCATAATATTGTCAATTCAGAGTTAGAGACAGAATTGCTGATGGGCCACCAGAATTTTAGTAAGGCCACTTCCTTTAATTGGAGAAGAGATATGAGAATTAGGGAGATGTAGAAATTAGTTCAATTAAATTCTAAAGACACATAACTCTTCCCTGTCTGGGCAGAAGGGAAATGGCTTTTTCCCATGAAATAAGAATTCCATGAATGACTTCTAATTCCTTTGCTTACTGCAGATTGTGTGATTTACTCATCAGTTTAGAATAGCTTAAATGCATGTGATTTTTTGCCTGCAAAAATTTAGAGGAACAGCATTCCTCACAGAAAACTGAAGTTGTTCCAAATACAGGAATATAATGGCTGAGGAAGAAAAATGGTGGGAATCAACTGCAGATCTTCAATACCTTCCCAAATCATGTTGTTTTAGGAAATGGAACCTGGAAGGGACAATTATGTTACATATTAAAATTGGAAAAATAATTTGGATTAAAAATAATCTTAGATCTTTCTGTCTTGACCCCCAACCATGTGAAAGAACCAGCCAACATGGAAAAGCTGGGGAAAAAAAGATTTGTGGAAAAACAGATATTAGAATATTATTAGAAGAAAGATTCAACTTCTTTTTAATTTGAGAATTTGATCGAGCTTTTGAACATGTCACTGTAGTTCAGTTTTTTAATTGCTGATATTGAATCCTGTACTTAGTTAATATACTATTTTCTCTTTTGTGGGAGTACAAGCCTGTAATATATTTGATGGTTCAAGTAGAATAGCAAAACAAGCTCACTAATAAAAGACTTTGGAAAAGAAGGAGTAAGGGAAGCTGGACTGAATTTTAGTGTCAGTAGGCAAACAGTACCCCTGGAGGCTCCTGCAGTCTCCTACTAATCATGAGGATTCTCCCCACTACCAATCACTGGGATGCCTAGACCCTGCCGAAACTCAGGAAATCTGCCAAGTACAATGCTGCCTATGTAATGCTGGAAGGAATTTTTTCCTCTAGAATCATAAATCTCTACAATAGTATTATTGAACTAAGATATCATATACAATAATATAATAACATGTTTCCTTGAAGACTGGAACCAAATGAATGTTTTCTTCTTGTTTTCTATTGGCCAAATCAATTCATTCCAGTGGATTATTTGGTATTCATGTACTTGTTACTTAAGAATGGATACATGCATGTAGAAGAAAAGGGAAACTTTTTCCTTTTGAAGAATAATGAGGAATATAATTGTTAGATTTCATTGTAGTTCATTAGTTTCAGTGACTAAATCATTACTTTTCCACATGTGAATTTCATTCATTGGACAATTTTTATATATCTTTTATATAGTTTCAAATGTAACTTATATCAACTATGTAATATATCTGACCTTGAACATTCAAATTTAAATTTTTTATTTAACTTTATGTTATTCTATTAGAAGATGAATTTAGATGATCATTCTTCCTTTGCAGGTTAGGAGACATGGTGTAATTGCTGTCCCAGTTCCCACACAGACTTGAAGACAGCAATCAGTGGAAGGTCAAATAAGAGAAATACAAGCGATGGCTGAATTTTGAGTTATCATCCTGATTAAAGAGAGAATTTACATGTCAACTAGAGGAACTAAAAATTGAGTAGAATTGCCAACTAAGAGAATATCATCGAAGATGCAATGGAGGTAGATGCTCATTGATTTGAAACTGGCTGTTCACTTTGCTCAGATCACAGCAACACAGGACAACTTCCCACTGAGGGGAAAGAAGGATCACACCCGCTTTCCCTCTTTCTTGTTGAGCTATTTACACACAGAGGAGGTTGATTCTTGTACTTTACTTTATCCCCATTAATTCTGACATTAATGTGCCACCTTAAAGGTAGAAGAAGGTTACCCCCTGAAGACCTAGAGCCGTGGATTCTGGAAATCCCAGACTTTTCCTCCTTAATCTGTTGCTATGTCCATACTGGCTCTGTATTTTCATCTATATTATGGACTTCAACCATTACTCATAGAGAAATTAGATAATATTTTTTTTAAAAAGCCATAGATCTAGTATGAAAACATAATGGCCAGTATAAAAAGCACAGGAAAGACTGAACTCCTATAATACACAAATACCTTACTGAAAAGTCAGCTTGCTTACTTTTTCACAATTTCAAAACCACTCCCAGCCTATCTTTTATTTAATTCAGTTTTATCCTTCTCTTGTGTGTGAGTTCAATAATTCCAGTTTTGTCTGAACGTAGCCTAAGGAGTAAACATGATCTTGATTGTTGTCATAGAGAAGGTGAATCCTAGCTCACAGCATTTGGATTTCCTAACTCCAAACATCTCCTTACCCTACTCCCAAGATCATAGCCCAATAATATGCCATAAGTAAATCTTCAATAAATGCTTTATGGGTGATCTGAAAAAAAAAACCCTAATTTTACCTATTATTTAGCTTCCTACCTACCATGTATTTATCTTTATTTATCAGTTCCCAATTTAAATTTATCTAATGCCCTTGCTTTTGAAGTAGAATTCTATTTGCATAGCATGTGAATGAACATGTCTTGCAATGGTCTGATAACTGAAATCCTAACACCCAAGGTACCGGTATTAAGAGGTGATTGGGTTGTGGAGGTAGAGCCTTCAGAAATGGCATGAGTGTCCTTACAGAATAAGTCCAGTAAAACTCATTCACTCCTTCCACTGTGGAAACACCTAGAACCAGAAACTGAGGCCCTATAAGATCTTAGGTCTGCTAGAAAGAACATCACTTCCTTTTATTATCTTAAGTTATTTTTTGAGGTTAAGATTAGGCAAATACTTGCTCCTCATTATTATGAAGATTTAGAACAAAGACTAACAAAACCTTTATTGGGAGATAAGCCTTCATGGCTTTTTCATTATTCTACATACCTTGTGTGTAGAGGCAATGGCAATTTTGATTTTGGGATGTCTTTTCAAGGATATTTATACAGAAAATAACCTGGGAAGATATGATAATATAATCTACAAAGCAAAGTTTAGGCTGACTCATAACCCATTTCATAACACACAGACATTTCCCAAGCTTGGGGCCCCTCAGCTGTGAGCTGTGATGCAAACTCACTGCACACTCAGCACCCACCTGGACTCCCCTGCATCACTTAGGGGACTCTCAGAGAAAGGGAGAGGGCATGTCACCGTGGGACTCCTGCTTCTCCTGTCCTACGAGTAATCAAATCTTTTCTTTTCATCTCAAGAGTCTTATGTCTTTGGTCAGCTTCCAGGATATGGTGATAGGCTAACTTGTTATAGAGTACATAAGGCCAAATTGTGGGCCCTTCCCCTTTCTTGAAAAAGGAGATAAAAATACATAATTTGACATTTTGAAAGGACAACAAGAAGTTTCAGGGAATTCTGACAAATTCTTCTTACTCTCCTTGTTGATGATTAAACCATCAATTTGCTTGTCTTTCTTTTACTTATTTTTTTTTAAATGGACAAGAAAAAAAATGAGACTGTTTGAGTAAGGTCTAGAAGGCTTTCCGAGGGCAGAATCTCTCTCAGGTGTGCAGCTCTAGTCATTAAACAGACAGAATGGCAAACATACACAGATGGTTCCTAGTAGAAAGAGACTTGGGCTTTTGTTCAGCACATTGCTTGTCTATAATTTATTCTTATTAAGTCTCTTTTTAAGTTGAAAGTAAACATGAGCTATATCAGTAATTTATCCTTGCATTCTCACCAGCATGTTTTTGATATATTTTCCCCTAAAGTCAAATAATGGATATTTTGTTTGTTTTTCTGATCAAGTATGACTTAAGTGGTTCTCCATCCTTCATTTCCTCCATACTGACCTTTACTCAGTTTACCTATTTTGATACATGAGGCAGAAAATGGTTTTAAAGATAAATTTTTTTGACATATCAAACAAACCCAATAGTTGAACTGTATTTTTTTATATTCTAATGTGACTAAAAAGTCAAATTGCTCCTTATTTTACTATCCTAGACTCCACTGGCTGAATTAGTATGCTTGAAGTTAATCTTTTTTTATACTTATTGAGTGAGATATATGTGTCAGGTTGAGAAAGTGATGCACATCTGACAATTTGAAAATTTAGAAACTGTGAAAATGTATTGACTGATTTGAGCTCTACTGGAAATGGGTCACACACCTCAGAGGAATCTTCTGTCACTTTGAGAAAAAGGTAAAATGTTGACAAATGGGGCACACAGTTTGCCTAGTTTCTCTAATACCTATAAGGGCAGACCTGATATATTACTTGACAGTCTGCATTTAAAACACAATGAACTGTACTCTACAAAATTGAAATTGCATTATAAATTAAGGAATAACAATGTATACATTAAATTTATCTCCTTATTATCTTGAATTAGGGAAAAATCATATAAGTTATCAAACCCTTAAAAAAACAGAATAACAACTGAATACCAGTGTTAACATTCTTCCTTTTGAATGTACTTGAAGATGTTTAATCCTTGGGAGGTTTAGTTGTTTAAAATGTAGTTATTTAATATCTTTAGACTAATGTATCATTACTGGTGGTCCTGCTATCATTATGGCCAAGTTCTGGCTCCACTTAGGATTATCAAGGGGGTGGGAGGGTGTACATGCTTAATCTATTTCTATTCTTTTTGTTTGCAAATTCCAAGAACTTCTATGGATTATTCAGTTTTGATAAGAAGTATTGTATTTATTGGGTACAAATACAAAAAGAGATTTGTTAATAGGATTTGACTTTACACTAGTGTGGGTCTATGGTCATGGTCTATGTTTTGCTGTTATTTCTCTACCTGACTGGTGGCTGAGAGCCACAGGGCAGGAACCCCAAAAGGAAAATAAATGCACCCTGTGGGCTGGTGGGAGCTCAATGGGCTGAACTACAACAGTGAGTATGAACAGGTACCCCTGTGTTTCCTCATTGCCTCAAAGCCTCCAACTTTAGCCATGCAAAAGAAGCTGTTCCTACCTCAGGGTGCTCAGTGAATACCTGTCCCAATGACTGGAGAAGTTGACTCAGCCAGTCTGGAGGTTGCTGAAGAAGGTATTTGTTTGAAAGAAAAAAATCCTCACAAGAGTTTGATATCAAGAAGGACAAAGCATGGACCTGGCTTTAGCATTGAGATGGGATGATGTACCTTGATTCATTCATGACAAAGAATTTTCTTGGTCTCTTATGATTCATTAGACTTTTTTTTAAAAAAAATATCCTTTTTATAACTTTATTTATTTATGTGGTGCTGAGGATTAAACCCAGTGCCTCGCCATGCTAGGCATGTGTTTTACCACTGAGCTACAACCCCAGCCCCAATTTATTAGATTTTTCCTGCTTTAAAACTCTGCTTTATCTTGAATGATATTTCACAAAATAAAATTTTTTTAAATCACCACTTTTCCCATAAGCTGCCCAAAGCTGTCTTTATAAATTGAATGTCTGATTTGTTTGGGTTGGTTGGTGAATCTGCAAAGGCTCTGGAAAAATTCCAGTTTTTACATTATAGTGGAAGTGTCCTGAACAGGATTGGCACTATGAACATTCCTAAATTATTTACTCCCAACTTGGTGTCCATACTCAGTCCTTCTGACTCCATGACATTACAGCAACTTTCTTCTTCTACACTCTGAGTCCAGGAATTTTTAGTACACTTTCCAATTATGTGATAACTTACAAGATACATCAAACACTCAAGAAGATGCCCTTGCTTCGACCAATAATCTGTTGTTCTGAACTGTTTAAGGAAGTGTGTTTCCTTTTACTTACCTGCTATAAAATATTTTCTTTAATTTTAAACTGAATACAATACTTTTCATTTTTACAATTTTAATATTTTTATTATTATTTAAACTATGTGCTCTTATCAGAGTCTACACACTTTGGTCTCTCTTGTTTCATTTTTACTACCAATCTGGTTATTCCAAAAGGTGTGTTCCATAGATGAGTAACATTTTGTACTAAAATAAGAAGTCTAATTGAGATGTATTTTTTAAAACTTGTCAGGGTTCTAAAAATAGAAACCATTATATTTTTGGTGACATTGGAAATTCCCTGAATGGTTGCATGTACAATGTTTGTAAAGATTTTATAAAATCTTTAGTCAACAAAGGGGTTTCTGGAGATTTCATTTTGAAAGGACGTTTTTGAATCTCTGCAGAAATCTCTTTGTGACTAGTGTTAACGACTAACACTCACTGAGAAGTGATAGGAGTCATATACTTTGCTATGCATATGCCATCTCTAGCTATCAGAACTTATAATCAGATTTTATTGATGCCCTATGTGGCAATGAAATGTGGTTATTTAATGACCCAATTACTTTTAAGTGGACATTCTGTAGGCTGGTTTTTGCTGGTTAAGGTTTATACCTTTCCTCTCAATGCTCTCTGATTTCATTACCAAGTGTAAAGATAAAGGGATAAATGTTTTATGTAATTTTACCCTTTGGTTCTGCTATTGCAATGTTTGATATTATTTAGTTTATTATGGTTTTTTAAATTAATGTAATTTCATATTGGCTCCAGGGGTATCATCATATGAAGGAAAAAAAAATAAGCTAAGAATTTGAGAACTCTCATTTCAGAGTTGCCTAATTAAGATCAGTTTTGGAGACAGAAAATAAAATTAATGATTATATCGGGATTTAATATTTATGATTTTGGAGTAATGTTCAAGATACCCTAGGAACTGATAAGAACCATTTAATTCAGGGAAGAATTCCAGGAAGTAACATTGGAACCTTTATTAAAAGTACTGTAGTTGAGTATGCACATTGAAAAAATATAAATAAGGAAGCCCACACAGTTAAAAATGACAGAAGTAACTTGTAATGGGATAGCCTGGATTAGATCTTGAAGCATCTAAGGATAGTAGAAGGAAAAAAGAACAAAAATTGTTTAAAAATTTGAGTTTAGTTAACAGTAATGTTTTCATGTTGTTGTTTTGAGAAATTATTGTGAAAATGTAGATGTTAGAGTTGGGAGAAACTGGAGGAGGAGTATCTATAAATACTCTGTATTATTTTTGTAACTTTTCTATAAATATAAAAATTTTCCAAAATCATCAAATGTTTACTTAAAAAAGTGAAAAAATATTCTATTTTTTTCTTTTGCTTATAGTGAAAACATACTAACATTAGGCTATACCTCCAATCCTCAACAATATAGAGTAAACTTTCAGCTCAATAGACACAAGTTAGCCAATGTTAAAAATGCCTAAAAGACAGTAGAATGAATCAGACATAACTTTTCTATGTTCAAAACTGTTTTGCAAATCTACATCATGTACAACCACAAAAATGGGAAATTATACTCCTATATGTATGATATGTCAAAATATCCTCTACTGTCAGGTATAACTAAAAAGAACAAATAAAAAATTTAAAAACAAAAAAAACCCAACAAGATATTCTGTGAAGCTAATTTAGACATTTTAAAGGTATCCTGTTAAACTTCATTTTATGTCTTAATAAACAATGCTATAAAGACCATCTTTGAAAGTATGTTAATATGAACCTTCATTATAAATGTTTAAAATTTTCTAAATTTGAATATTAACACTTTATGTGGCAAATTGTTCTTAAATTATTGCTGAAATTCATAATGCAACAATATTATATGATGTGCTATTAGCTTTTCATAACTGTGACCAAAATACCCCATAAGAACAACTTAGGGCAGGAAAGATTTACCTTAGCTATGGTTTCAGAGTATTCAGTCCATAGTTGACTTATTCCAAGGCACAGACATCACGGTAGGTGCTCAGCTCATGGTAGCCAGGAATCAGAAAGAGAAAGAAAGATGGGAAGAGTCCTGAAACAGATACGGTCCCCAAGGCCTCACCTCCAGTGACCAACTTCCTCCAGCCATGCCCCACCTACCTGTAGTTTTCACCTCCTCCTATTAAGTTCATTCAAATTATGAATTCATCAAAAATCCATTGGTGAGGTTAGCGCCCTCATGGTCCAATTATTTCACCTTTGAATTATGCCGTATTGACTAACACATGAGCTTTTAGGGATATTACAGATCCAAACCATAACATAAAAGATGCATTTCACTCACACTCTTACCAAGCTGGATATTATTATTTAAAAATAAATATTGCATTCTGTTAGAAAACAGGTGGTATTTCTGTTGATTGGCAAGGGAGGAATGAGTATCAACCATGCTGATATTCAACCCATAGGGGTTGGGTGAAGAATGGGTAAGAGTTTCATGCACAAAATTATACACAAAGGGAACATGCACAAATGCATGCAGGTCCTCCCCCCACCTCGCTCCCACACACACACAATCTCGATTTTAGCATGGAGTTGCAAGTTGACATCACAGAGTGGTAGGATCTCAATATAAAATATTTGAATTCTTCTTAGGGGGGCTGAATCTTGAAAGGTCAGGAAAACATCAAAATTTTTATAAAGAGAATATACTCAAATTTTTATTTTAAAAAGATCCCCATGAATACATTGTAGAACCTTAATGTAGAAAAAGGACAATAAGATCAGAGGCTATTAATATGATGTGATAAATATGAAGTTCCTGTGAGATATTTAAGACAGAAGCTACAAGACTTGAAGACTGATTAGATATGAAAGATAAAAGTAATGGAGTAGACAAGGATGAATCTCAGTTTCAATTTTGGTGTCAATGACAAAATTAGAAAGTGAAGGAGAGAAGAGTTGATGAATTTGCCTTATGTACCTTCCATGAGAAAGGCCTGTAGAATTCAAGATTAAAAAGTGCAATGGAAATGGAGAGATGAATTTGTGTGTGTGTGTGCAGTTACATTCCACAGATACAGATTTAAGAATAATCAATGGACAAGGGGAAAGGGAGACTATGCCATTTTTGACATTATTGGTTAGAGGTTTATTGTCGGTTTGGCTGTCCTGTTCATTGTAGGATGGTTATGAGAACCCTAGTTTCTAACTCCCAGGGGAAGTTAATTGCACTACCCATTTGCAACAACAAAATTAGCTCTAGATATTGACAAATGTTACTTCAGGGTTAAACCTACCAAGCTATCCTTATCACTGGACTATGTGATATGAAAATGAAAGAAAGCTGATGATCCCTGGAGAACCTTGGCATTACCATGCATCAATAAAGGGAAAATGGGCTGGGGATGTGGCTCAAGTGGTAGCGCACTAGCCTGGCATGCCTGCGGCCCAGGTTCGATCCTCAGCACCACATACACACAAAGATGTTGTATCCGCTGAAAACTAAAAAAAAATAGATATTAAAGTTCTCTCTCTCTCTCTCTCTCAAAAAAAAAATATTAAAAATAAAGGGAAAATGCTAGGCAAGTAGAGGTAAAGCAAACAAGCAAACAAAGGCTGTCCCTTAGAAGACACAGCATGGGATGTTTCAAGAAAAAGGAAACAATTGTTGATGTCAAATACTGATGAACCATCAAGTCAGTTGAAGACTAAAACTGTCAAGTGTATTTGCCAATCTCAAGGTCATTGGTGACATTAATAAGTGTAGTTTCTTGGATGTCAGCTTCAGTTGCCACCTGGAACCATTTGTTCTAAAAATCCAATACATTATTAGATTTTGAGTGACGGCTGTCTCACTGTTTTTCATCGGGTTTCATTGACAGTTCTGTTAATTCATTTCACCCTTACTCAGCTTAGGTATTATCTACAGAGAAATACTGGAACTTTACTACATTGCTCATTCCTCATCCTGTTTTTGGATTTAAACTTTAATAACCATGTACCTTTCTTATTTTAAAGTGACAACTCTTTTAATTTTGAGTCTTTTTTCACAGTGCCTTCATTCTGAAATATTCAGTAGTGTGTATTGATGCTGGCAGGAGGGCAGACATTGTCTTTTACCCAAACCTTCTCTTCTCTCTTAATCTTGAACCAAAATTCGATGAGTAAATTCTCTGCTTACAGAGTTAGTTCTTTTTCAGTGGTATGCTGGCGTTGGCTTGCTCAGGCTTGGGTGATAATTGTTATATTTCAATTCAAAAAAATTTTTTTTTATTGTTGGTAGTTCAAAACATTACACAGTTCTTAATATATCATATTTCACAGTTTGATTCAAGTGGGTTATGAACTCCCATTTTTACCCCGTATACAGATTGCTGTATCACATCAGTTACCCTTCCATTGATTTACATATTGCCATTCTAGTGTCTGATGTATTCTGCTGTCTGTCCTATTGTCTACTATCCCCCCTCCCCTCCCCTCCCCTCTTCTCTCTCTATCCCTTCTACTGTAAATCATTTCTTCCACTTGTATTATTCTTCTCTTACCCCTCCTTTCCTCTTATATGTAATTTTGTATAACCCTGAGGATCAACTTCCATTTTCATGCAATTTCCCTTCTCTCTCCCTTTCCCTCCCACCTCTCATCCCTGTTTAATGTTAATCTTCTTCTCTAGCTCTTCGTCCCTACCCTGTCCTTAGTTACTCCCCTTATATCAATGAAGTCATTTGGTATTTGTTTTAAAGATTGACTAGCTTCACTTAGCATAATCTGCTCTAATGCCATCCATTTCCCTCCAAATTCTATGATTTTGTCGTTTCTTAATGCAGAGTAATACTCCATTGTGTATAAATGCCACATTTTTTTTATCCATTCATCTATTGAAGGGCATCTAGGTTGGTTCCACAATCTTGCTATAGTGAATTGTGCTGCTATGAACATTGATGTAGCAGTGTCCCTGTAACATGCTCTTATTAGGTCTTTAGGGAATAGACCGAGAAGGGGAATAGCTGGGTCAAATGGTGGTTCCATTCCCAACTTTCCAAGAAATCTCCATACTGCTTTCCAAATTGGCTGCACCAATTTGCAGTCCCACCAACAATGAACAAGTGTACCCTTTTCCCCACATCCTCTCCCCCCCGCACCTGCAAGGTAGGCGGACCTGCGACCCACCGGCAGGTCAGGCCCAGCAACCTGCGGAGTGACAGATCTCAATTCAAAAAATTTTGAGGCAGTTGTTAAACATGATCATTATTAAAAATTGAATCACAAAATTTTACACTTAAATCCCTTTAAACTAAAAGTGATTAATGTTCAACCCTTATTGCTTTGTGATTTTTTGCTATTGCCCATGTTCTTGAGGTTGTATCTACTGTACTTATGTAGTGAAAATACTAGATGTATCACTTCTACATGTCTAGACTCAATTTTGTATTCTATGATGGCAGGTAGGTAGCTAGGGTGAAAGTATTTACATTGTGAAGACGGGTAATTACTACAAGTAGATACCTGTTTGTTTTCATTGCCTAGACTGTATAAAGTGATGGAGAAAATGTTAATAATGTGATTAAACTTAAAAGTATATGTGTCCATAGAATGTTATATTGTGAATAGAATAATATGGAGAAAATATCCTGAAAATATCCAATCAGTAAAGAAGTCATTCAGGTTCTTGATGAATGAATCAAGTTTCAACATTTCATTTCAATGTCACCTTATCATTTATAAGTTAACATATAAAATGATCAGCCAACATTCATGTTGGAATTACATTCATTTGTTAATTGAATGCCTTATTGGTTTTACAACAATTTGGTAAAAATACACAAGAACATTTTGTGTAAATCAATCAGCAACAGAGAATTAAATGAAAGTAGTATATATCTTCCTACTTGCCAATTATACACTATCCATCCTTCATATTAATTAAATTTATAATGCATTTTTAATATATCAATATCTATACAAATATCTATTATCTATTTATACATGTATAGAAACAAAAATTTTCAAAAATCCAATTATTAAATATTCACCAGTATTTCTTATGATATTTTCCTAATTAATTTCTAGGAAAATTCTGTGCCAAAATCAAAAGTGAATACACTTTATAATTTATCAGAAATTGTTGCTACATATTGACATTTTAAAAATTCCCATTCCCATTCCCATTCCCATTCAGAGCCCTTGCTCCTAATTTGATTTTATCATATCATTTCAAAAGTATGACTTCCTTTACCATATCTGCTTATTGCAGCATGTTTGTTTTGCAATGGTTTAGCTAGTTTTTGTCTTGTTAGTTTTACCTTCCTGGCACTTTTCCATGATACCAGTGCAAGCTTTGTACAACTCCATGCACCTTCTGCAGCTCTGCATGTTTTGGTGTTGTTGTTGACACCTTTCCTTCAGCTGCTTCTGTTGCTTCCCCTCTAGAGATTCCAGTCCCCCTACTCTCTGGAAGCCATTCATTACAGGAAGTGTACCTGTTTGCAAGTGGTGTCTACACTAGTGTTGGTAGGCATTTAACCCAACTTTCATAGGATAGACACCAGTGAACATTTAGTTGCTGAAAGTGACAGGTCCTTCAATGTTCCAATAGTCTAACTGCCAGTGGTGTGAGGCACTATGTAACAAATCACCTGGAAATTTGAGAGTACCAGTGATGACCTTTTCCACTCTTTGTGCATCAGTCTTGTGCTTCTCTTTTACTAGTTCCTTCATTGAATCATGCTTTTAGGCACGCTCTTCCTAACCCATCTTCAGTGTTCACATCCTAGTACAAGTTGCAGTATGTCATTATGCTCTAATGGAATGTTGGTTCTTTAAAGCACATGCCATCTGTTTTGGGTACATCACTGTGTCAAAAACTATTGCAATTATTAACATTCCATTAGGTGCTATATATTCTAAATTACCAGGAACTAAGCTGAAGCCTTAGCTCCTGCTAATTTAGAATATATAGCACCTAAACTAAAATGAGTGGTGTCTTAATAACAAGGGGAAACTGGTAAAGACAGACCACACACACACACACACACACACACACACACACACGACTTGTGACAATGAAGTCAGAGATCACAGTGATGCACCTGCAAGCCAGGAAATGCCAAAGATTCCTACAAAAAACACAAGAAGCTAGAGGAGAGATAGGAAATAAGATTTTTTTTTTAACAGAATGTCCAACCCTATTCATACCTTGTTCTAAGACATCTAGCCTCCATAATGGAGAACAAATTCATATTATTCATACCATCAATTTGTGGTAGTATTTCATGGCATTCAGTAAAAATATAATCACACAATTATGAAATTATCATGGTAATTATTTAATTAACTTCTTATGCAGCAAACACAACAAGTTATCTGAAACTAGAGGCTGTGTCTGTTTTGCTTACAATTCTATTTCTTGTGCCTACCATAGTGCATAACAAATGCGGGCACCCCACAAAATGATTGCTTGAGTAACTACTACAATGATTAGGATGATTTTACATATAATACATCTACTAGATTTTCTTGTTGCAAATCCCAGGGGATACAGAACTTTTTCTTGCCAAATTATCCTTGCAAAGGTGAGAAGAGGGGAACCTCTTAGTTAGGTGGGATGCATGTGTCTGATGATAGGGATCCTTTATTTTCATGTGAGCTAAATTTACTTGTTTCTGGCCATAGCAACACAGTATGTGCAAAAGTATGAAGAGTCGTGTGTGGAATGTGATGACAGCTCCATATGGGGAATTGTGTGGTATCTGTTCACATGCTCTATTTTAATGTTTAATTTAAGAAAATCTGATTTTGACAGTAAGAATTGAGGATTAAAAATATAGAGCTAAGGAATAAATATGGAATAAAACCATGTGATTAAAAAAAAGTGAAACCTTGCTGTGGCATGAGAACCCATCATGTTCTATTTATACACACAGTGCTTTCACACAAAACAATAATCGTTATCCCTCTCATTCACCTAATCTGCATTCTAAATGCATATTGTCATTTTACATGGGAGAAATCTGTTCCATTTTTCTCTATTTCATGCTATTTATTTTGTGTGAGTCTTGTATTATTTAATTCATCTTAAGCATATTCTTTGTTAGCTATTTTTAGTCTTATATAAATATGGTATTTAAATAATTGCAATAGTTTTTGACACAGTTGATTTATATAAATTAAAGCATATGGATTAGCATAAGGAGTAAGACAAAAAAAAATCAGAGTTCATGCCAAAGAAGCATATGTCATTTTAGTGTTTGGTTTTGCTAACATTAGATAGATAAAATAAATTTGATTACAAAATATTTTTTTCCTAAATACATATACGTTAGTTCATTTTGAAACAGAATATTTAGTTGTTAGTGTAGTTAATTTGTGTCTTCTTCCTGCTGCTATGCCAATTAAGTACAGTGCTCCATCCATAATCACTATGTATCTATGCAATGATGACATCATTTGGTAAAAAACAAACAAACAAACAAAAAAAAATTTAAGCAGTATCTAGAAAAGCGTATGTTAGTTTTCCATTACAGTAAGGTTTAAAATAGAGACCAGTGCAAATAATTCAATTTTATATATTTAACAAGAGTGAAATACTCGCATGCACTCATGCACACACACACACACACACACACACACACACACACACACACCAGCACAGACACACTTGAATACACAAACCCACAACCTGAAGAAATCATTGAACCAGACCCCAATGTCTTCGAACCTCATTTTGCCGGGATCAAATAAAAAACTTAAGTATAAAAAGAATTTGTTATGTATTTCAGTTTGGGAAGTTTAAGATAATTTCCAATTCTCTAAGAATGATTTAAGACAAATTTAAGCATTGGAAGGTTTTGTGACCCTCCTAAAAGCTTACATAATAATACATGCTTTAAATACATTAAAAAAAACTAATAATGAAGCTTCATTTTTCTGTACTTCTGATAGATTATATGTTTGGAGATGTTTCAAAATGGGAAATCTGTCAAAAGTGAACAACCATAATCCTAAGTATCATCAGATATTTTTCTTATTATATCATTTTAAGAACAAGTATAACAAAACATTGTCTTCAGAAAAAAATATATTAGAATTTTGAAATAATAGCAATTACAAAGATGTATATTTACTTTTAATATTTAATCATTTAACAAATTTAAGCCTGGTTAACAAAACTCCCAGAGAAAAATAACAAATAAAGAAACACCTGCTGCACATTTCCAGAGGGTTCATTGCCGTCTTTAACAGCCATAAGCAAGAGAACATAAAACCATGGAGATGAGCATTATTGGGATTCATGTTTACAAGGAAGACATCATGTAAACAATATAAAATCAGATTGTTTTGGAAATAGACTTCTGCTTAACCTCTGCATTGAAAATTCAGAACTGATCACAGTTTGATAAAAAAAAAGACTGAATAGGGCTCTATAAAATTGACCCTCTCTATAGCTGTTACAGTGAATTTGTTAATTATGTGATATTATTTGCAAGAGGCAAATACTCTCTATGGTATACTCTCTATGCCAAATTATAACAAAGTAATGGTATTAAAAGGGGACTTTGCACAGTACAATTCTTCAGATAATATTATAGTTATTTGAGATTAATATAAGATAAAGTAGTATAGATATTATTTTGCCAGTTTTAGTAGTTAAATAGGAAAAAAATATACTATCCATCCTTGGGGAACACACTACACACAGGGGATTGCGATCTGGCTATGAAGCTTCTGATTTCAATAATTGTGTGGATAGGAGCTGCAACCAAAGTCTTTGGGATGGTAGAGGTTTACTTGGGTTCTCTGCTTGAAAAGAAGTGGATATTTTCCTCATTGACTCCAGGTCTTGTCTGGGGATGACCTGAGCTGCTCTTTCTGACCTGCCTATATAAGATTGGAACCACAGGATTGTTTCAAGTGTGATTTTAGGATTTACATTCATTACATTTACATCAGTTTTGTAGTGTGAGATTCTTGATGATAGATTTTAACATCGAATCTCATTTGAAATTGTTTCTTTATGAAAATTGTAGAAATGACCACCACAATTGTGAAACTACTATATAAAAAGGCATCTCATCCCCAAGGGATGCATGGGAGGAACTTGTTAAATATAAAAACACCTTGAGATTAATTCACAAGCAAGAATTTAGAAAAGATAAAAAAAATGTAAAATACATGAGACAGTCTTTATATTTAATAATGAAAGAAATTATATACAAGTTGAAATACAAGTTGAAATAGAGTTGGTGAAACAATATCTGAAATGAACCTCAAAGTAAGTATAATGAAAATTCTCATGAAGCTAATTGGAGAATTGGAAAGCAAATGTTGAAGTGATTAATTAAGCTTAAACAAGAAGGGGAGTTCAAATATTCAGAAACAAAACTCAAGTATTTCACTAGTTTAAAAACTTTGACTACTAAAAGCAGTCTTCAGTAAAATTTGTTTGGTTAGAAAATAACCTCTTTGGCACAGGTCCTATTAGATGCATCTCTACCTAAGTGATAATTCTGAATAATTACCTCTCTATTCACTTAATCTATTTGGAATTTAAGCATGGGCAATTTCAGTGCCAATTTTAATATTCTCCCCCACCCATTTTTATTAACCAAAGTTTTCTTTCTAATATAATTTGGAACTGAGAGCTTTGATAATTACTACTAATTTCTCTTTTCTTTAGGGATATTTGCATTTTACAGATATCAAAACTTTCATCCTAATAGTAAAATTTTTATGCTAGTTAAGTGGAATTTTGAGTAATAGTTTCTAACATTACCTGTAAAATGAAGGTAGCCATTTTGAACTGTTTGTGAAGAAGTGGTGATAGAATATCTTAGATCTGTTTTATTTCCTATTCTTTTGTTTCTCTATATATAACAATATATGTGATTGGGAAGAGTTAGGGGCAGTCTGTAGACCTGCTGCTTTGAAGGGTAAACAGCTTGTAGCAATTAAAAGTCAGAATCTTGTACAATTCATCTTCTAGAACAACAGATTGACATTATATATGATATATAATTATATTATAATGTATCATATATGTGGTATATTATGATAATTATAATAAGATTAACATAATTTTAATATATTAGTCAATATAATAAACTCCAGATTGTTAGTTCTAACTAATTTTGAGCACCTTTGTCAATTTCATTGAGATATTCACAGAATTTAAAAAACTTGAGACTTCATGGATTAATTAGTAGAAATATCTTTCTTGTAGCCTTGTTACATTCATTTCACTTAGTATGGTTTACAAATATAAGTTAAAAATGAATATACACAAGTTTTCTTAAATCAATTTTTCTCTATAATTGATTGAAGAAAACAACCATTTGAAAATACAGTTATAACAAAGTCTTTGATTTATGTATGAATTTTTATAATCTATCATTTTTATTGTCTTTGAAGATGTCTGAATAAGACTTGATATTTGGAGACAATCTAGGACATTTTATAGAAAATGAATATTTGGACTGAAAAGGTCAGGATGAGAATGAATCAGCACTGCTTATATTGCTGTGTTTATTCTTCTCAACCACCACTATCACAACACAACAACCAGGAATGGAAGAAAAAATGAAGTGAAGCATGGAGCTGTGTGTGGATCTGTCTTGAGGCCATAATTAAACAGGAAAAAGAAACACTAATCAAGAAAATTGGGGTTATTATTGAATTTTAGCTGGAGTAGAATGCCATATGAAAGATTTAATTGTACTCAGATCTCAAACATTTTTGCCAAAATGGAAATACATGTGTATTAGTTTTCTATTGCAACTGTAAAAAATCACCATAGATTTAATGACTCAAATAACAAAGGCTATTTTATAGTTCTGTAAGTAGAAGTTGGATGGAGGTCTCACTGGACTAAAATCAAGGTGTTGGCAGGGGGTATCTCCTTTCTGAAAACTCTAGAGGAGATTCAGTTTCCTTACTTCCAGAATCCAGCTTCTAGAATCCAAGGAGTTCTTGATGCCTGGCCCATTTTTATTTTCAAAGCCAGCAGTGACAGGTTGAGCCCTCTCATGTCCAATCTCTCTCTACCCACAGTGGGAAAAGGTTTCCTGCGTTTAAGGACTATGTGATTAGATTGTGCTCACCCACATAATTCAGGACAATCTCCCATCTCAAGATATGAACCTTAATTACATCTGCAAAGCTCCTTTTGCCTTTTAAGTTAACATACTTACACATTTTGGGGATTGAGCCATGAATTTTTTTGCTTGGCCATTATTCTTCCTACCACAATATTATTAGCTAATTACAAGTTCCAGGAAAGTCACTTGTAAGTCATTTGGAATCCCCCAATGTATTGATTTACTAAACAATGATTTAGGATTGTGTACTGAATATTTTATAATTACACAGACCTTTAAAAAAAGAAAATAAGTTCCAAGGTTCATTTTTATCAGCAATTTTTTTCTACTATGAAATATAGCAATCCCTTTCCAATACTGGAATTATATCCCAATGGAAGGATTTTTAAAAAGGGCTTGAAAAATAGTCTGGGAGGTCAAACAAGGGCTAATCTACACAGGTACATAGAAATATTTAGATCTAAAATATTTATATCATATTTTATAATTAAATATTAATAATTTAAAATAAAATAACAAAGTTAAGTGAATTTCAGTACTATTTTGTTTCATAATACAATAATAAGAGTTACACTATCAATTTCAATTTATCTTCTCTTAGTCAATGAGAGCTTTCAGAATTTTTTTCCTCCAGGGTTTTTATAGATTGAATGTTCCAAATCTAAACATCCATAACCCCCAAATACTTCAAAATCTAAAACATTTTGGCTTTCCAAGACAGATGCCATAAGTGGAAAATTTCACACCTGACCTCATGACTGGCAGCAGTCAAAACACAGGTGCACTGAAGATATTGTATAACATTGCCTTCAGGCTGTGTATAAGCTGTATAGGACATAAATGGATTTTGTGTTTAGAATTGTGAATTAGAATCTTTCTGGAAGATATCACATTACACATGTGAAAGAATTCTAACATCTAAAAAGAACCCATATCCATAACACTTCTGGTCCCAAGCATCACAGATCAGGGATATTCAACTTACAATATCTGTGTGTTCATGTGTGTGTTCCTGATATGTGATATTAAAAGATCATTTCCCCTTATATTTACAGACGAAGCATCTCAGATATTTGCCCCCCACTTACCACTTCAGTCCCAAATACAGAATAACTTAGAAGATGCTTGAGATGAACACACACACACACACACGCACACACACACACCAAAAAAAAAAAACCAGATAACTTTTATTATCTTAATAATAAAAACATTTTTCCATGAAAATAGAAATTTTCCCATGGAAACATCATTCCAGAGTGTGCTATCAGGCCCTTTTACAAATTTTCTCACTTCCTTCTTTTTACAGAGGAGAGCACACATTTGTAATGGCAGTTTACTTTTCTGTATCTACCTGTCAAGCTATCAGGGAATTCCTAAGCAGTGGTGTCTGCTAAAGCTGCATGGTGGGCCTGCACACCACCACAGTACGGCAACAATGAGTCCAAAGGCACCTGCACAGCTTATTACCTAGACTAGCATCATGAGCTCTGTATTTGCATGGCTTCCTCTTGTCTTCCAAATCCCAAGGGGAGCAATGTGGAACTGGCCTAGGTGAACGAATACTGCTCACAGGGTGAATTGGTTCTGTGCCTGAAGAGCATAAGAAATCCTCTAATCTTATTAGAGGATTGCTAGCAATTTGCCTCTTTCTCTGAGAGAGAGATATTATATTTGTTATCCTGTTTAGAAACACATTTTTCTGATCAGAAACCAAATCTGCCTTAACACAGAGACTTTAGCATTAGTCCCCTGGGATATGTCAGGAGTTGGGAGGGGAACTCCAGCTTTAAGACTGAAATTCAAGCAAATCTGCACCCTGCTCAGGAAGAGTTTTGCAAACCTCCTTGAATAAGTTACCAATGCCTTTTGTTCAGATGTGCAGAAATGGCAGATCCATGAATTATCTCCCAACATTATCTTCTTGCTTTTGGCTCCTTTGTGAAAAACTTGTTCCTGTTTTGCTTTGGGCTTTTCTTTTTCTTTATCTATTATAAAAACAAAAGTTTATCATTTTGGTAAATATCTTCCAATGCAGCAATTCTTATGAGATTTCCTGGATAATAACGAGTGTGTATGCTGATGCTTGAGTAATGGAAATTTGGATTTGAGAAGGAATTAACATTTTTTCTTGATAGAAACACTTAATTCTGACTACATTTCCATTTTGTAGTAGTGCTAATGGGACTTGGCCTTTGAGAAAGAGAGATAAATTTTAAAGGATACCTGTCACTTTAAAAAGTCATAAATTCTTAATTCTGTAGCCCCTGAAATGAATCTCAAGTTAAATGAAGCTACCCTTGAGGTTGCTTTTTTGATTAATTATTCTTCCTTTTAACCAAAAATTCTGGAATGGTGGTGGCCATACTCATGTGTGGCAGTGAGGCAACACCATGACATGGAAATTGGAACTAACTTCATCTGTCTAGCTCCACAGCACTGGCACATCACTTGGCAGATTTATGGAAGTGCTTTTGGTTGGTAGGCTCCCAAAAACATCAGTCAGAAAACCTGCTCACACTAGTGCTTCTTCCTTAGAGATTTTTGAGAATTTTCACAGATGTTTAACTTCATTTATTGTCAGGGGACTCTATGGAAGTTCAGAATTCATGCTTTGTAAGGAACATAAAATTTGAGATTTTTGTTTCAAAATTTGCTGAGCAGTTGAATAAAGAATCTTAATTTTCTAAATACTGGCTGCAAAAGATTTCTTGAAGATATATAATACAGTAAGTATATAAATATCAAGTATAATGAAAGGGGCAAAACAATCCCCAGTGAAGTCTAGATATTCAATCTAAATTTAAATCTCTAATTAGAATTTTTACCTTTTGAAATTCAGAGTCTCACTAATATGTGCTCACAAGAGGAAGCTACAATTAGACATTACAAAAATATTTCAGTGATCAATGCAAAAGAGCATTAACTCATGTTCTGAAAGCAATTACATTATGAATCCAGACTATGATATGGGTCAGAATCATTCAGTTTACAGTGCCAGTGTGCAGGTTCCATTCCAGTTAACTTAGGGAAAGACTATTTTGCTTAAGATCATCACCATGTGGTTGACCTGAAATAAAAGCTTCAGTGACATTAAAATTGTGGTTTTATTATGAATAACACAGTCAGATTAAAATAAGCCTTATTCAAGCATCTCTGTAAGAATAATTCTGTTTGAATTGTCTCATTCTGGACACTGTAATCCTGATTCTAATGGTTAAGGAAGATCCATTCACTCTAAAGCAATACATGAAAATGATGGATTGAAATGGCTTCCATATAACACAATAGAAGAACTATATTCAGCTTCATCAATTAATATAAATGAGCATGGAACTGGTATGATATGCATGAGCATATTAGAGTCTAAATATGAACATGTTTCTTTTATTTAAAAATTAACTTTCTAGACAAGCTGAAAGTCTAGCATCTTGCTAGAGAGATTCCCTCACCTCCTGAATTCAGATACCTGAGTGACATGCTCAGGATTGACTTCCCATTCTAGCTTCCCAATTTCATTTGAAGACAAACTGGAGAATCCATTCAGTGCCTAGCTACACCAGCATTGTTGCCTGCTTTGCTGTGGTTGTTGTCATAATGCATCCCATGGGCAAGCAGATCCTGTGTGGTCTTGTGCAGACAACATACTCTGTCTGCAGAGTCCTTGCCTGGAAGATGGAGGGGCTTATACTTGGTCTTTTTGGGTCAGGTTCATTGGTTAATGTGCACATGTTCAGTCATTTCCCCCAAAGCATTATTTCTAAGCCAGCGTGGCTGGTCCAGCCTGGGCGTCCAGCCACAGCTGCTCATTTCCCCAGAACCAGTCCTGGCACATGACTGGAGTCACCAGCTCCAAACTCCCCTCCCTTATGCTGCAGCTCCCTGTTGGGGCCATTGATGACCTCTTCTGCCACTGTGGCTGGGCAGTCTCAGTCTGCTATATGTTATTCCTTCTTGGTTTTGGCCCACGAGAGATAACCACAACCTCAACTCCAAATTTTCCACTGATAAATCTAATTTTTAAGCACAAAGGAAAGGTATTACCTAGAATATTCTTATATACTGCATTCCACTAAGAAGATTTTGAGGGACTTTAGGGTGAGCCTGGTATAAAATCATGAGAGTAATTTCCTAACCTGTAAGAAAATCCACAATTACTTTAATCATTAGTTACATAATGTTCTCTAAAAGGAGCAAATGAAAAAATTGGGCTTTAAAATGACAGAAGCCCTGGAAATCTCATCTAAGGCACTGGAAAAAACTTGACAGTATATTTTTTTCTTTATGCTCTAAATTCATTTTTAGTAACAGTGGAAGCAATTTGAAATGAAATACAACACTTAAAGCAAGTGAAACGGAAATCAATGCCAGCAGTAAATGGCAAGAAGAAATCCAGTTCAGTGTGTACCTCAGAAATCCTGTCTCTTGGGATTGCATATTGCAAATTCAATTTTATTTGTATTTTTAAATTTTACAATTGTGGTTATCCTTGGATATTGAATTAGTTCTATTATATTACTTCCATTTGTTTTCTTAATAGCATGAGTTTGGACTCAAAGAGACCTGAATTCAGATCATATCCTTCATTTCTATGAGATATTTTCTTTTTTCTTTTAGATTTAAGGTGGAAAAAGTGATATTTACATTTTGTTTCTGAAGATAAATAAAATACCTGATAATAGATTTATCATATATGGTAGGTGCTTAATACAGGGCAGCTATTATAATCATTATATTTGATATTGACATTATAATAATTGGCTTTTATCTTTGAGATATTGTTTTCTATCACATTTTTGCCAAATGAATTGAAACAGAGTTTTTAAGGTCAAAAATTGTTAGAAACAAAGGTAGTTGATAATTATCACCATAAGCATAATGGAAAATGAATCCATTGGACAACCAATGCTGTTCTCAGTCAGCAGGTGAATGCATAGACTGAAGGGTGGATTGGTGTGGAATCATTTGGGGTCAGTGATTTAGAATTATGTTGGTCCACTCAGCAGGCTTTTCTAACACACTACTTTATACTGGGTAATTCATAAATGCTAGGCCTTTTTTCTCATTAATGGCAGTTTCTGAATCGTAACATGGCAAAAAGAACAAGCTCCCTCAATTCCTTCCCTAAAGGCATGAATCTCATTCACAAGGGTGCTGCTCTCAGGACCTGATCACCACCCAAAGGTATTTGTATGAGTTTATGTGTATGTGCATATAGAGGAATTTTATAATAACAAAATACTATGGAATGATTGGAAATAACTTTACTGTTTATCAATAAAGTTTGGTTAAATAATGTGTGATCGTGCCATAAAGCGGAATAATGTAAAGCCTTCAAAAGGATGAAGTGATTCATATATAGTCGTTTTCCTGAGTGCAAACAGGAAATCACGTAATAAAATTTCCTTTATGAAAGATTACAGAGAGTACATGTAAGTTGTGTGACAGACTGAATAATGATCCCTCAGTGACCCCTGAGGTGGAGATGAGAAGGATGCAACCAGAACAATAGCCTATGTATTCTGAAGGGACTCAAACATGCAGAACATAGCAAAGTGAAGCCAAGGAATTTATCCACAGGGTAGTGACTGTAATTAGGAGGAAGTTAGATGTCTGGTATCTTCAGTTTTTGTTTTGCTTTCTGTTCTTTGTTCTCTCTCTCTCTCTCTTTCTCTCTCTCTCTCTCTCTCTCTCTCTCTCTCTCTCTCTCTCTCTCCCCCCCCCCCAGCAATTAAACCCGCTGAGCAACATCCTCAGCCTTTTTTATTTTTTTATTTTGAGAGAGGGTCTCACTAGGTTGCTTAGGTCCTTGCTAAGTTGATGAGGCTGGCTTTGAACCTGTGATCCTCTTGCCTCAGCCTCTGGAGCAACTTCCTGCATCATTGTGTGTATGTGTCTTTTTCTTGTAGCTAAAAGTAAACATTTTTCTTGAATATTATCCTACAACCAACTGTTCTTTTACACAGTGGGCTTCCACCAATATTCCCTACTGGATACTTTAACAAAATTTATTTGACACTTTCTGTATGACCAGCATTATTCAAAGTTCATAAACACACATATTGTTAAGGTTTGGATATGAACTCCCCCTTGAAAAGCTCATGTTTTAATACAGGAATGTACAGAGAAATGAGAAGATTATTAGCTGTAACCTCATCCGTGGATTAATTCATTTCATAGATTAATAATTGAAATGGACTACTGAGTAGTAACTGTAGGCATATGGAGTGTGGCTGGAGAAAACAGGTCACTGAGGGTATGCCTTTGGGTATTATATTTCACCCCTGGTTCTTTTCTCTTTCCTTCATGGCTTCCATGAGCTAAGCATGTTCTTCCACCATGAGGCTCTATTTCACCTCAGACACAGAGAAATGGAGTTGGCCAACTATGGACTAAGACTTCTACAACCACAAGCCCAAATAAATTTCTCCTCCTCTAAGTTGTTCTTTTCAGGTATTTTGGTCACAGTAATGAAATGTTGACTAACACACATACACAAGAACAACTTACTCCCTGTTCTCAAAGATATAAACTATTTCTAAAGATATCAAGGAAAGAAATAATATTAATACAATGATATAATTTTATGATAAAATTATGAATGCAGTGGCTGAGGGAGGGGAAACCAACCCTTCCTAGAGAAAATTGAAGTTATTTTCAAACTTTTTGATGGAAAAGTTTACAAGAAGGACAGCCATAGCACTGGAATTCCCAGAATAGGAAACAGCATGAACACAGTTACAGAGCCCGAGCACCTGGTAATGTTTGTGGAAAACTGAAGGCAGTTTGTAAAGCGCAGGGTTGGGAGCAACAGGTGATCAAGCCACAGAGATGCAGAGGCTGGATGAAGGAGGGTCCTGTGGGGCAAACCAACATGCTAGGATTTCATTTCAAAAACAATGGGAAACCCTCGGAAAAAATGGACTAGGTGAAAAATGACAGATCATTTAGAGATTGTAAGTACTAGGTGGAAGTTATTTATAATGCAAACCAAATCTGACTCACACTAATGGCATTGGAAATTTAGAAATACTTCAATAAATATATAAAATACTATCAAGTTCTGGATGAAATATTTCACGTTTTATCCCATTTATTCAAATCCTATACTCCTTGAGAAAAATCCAGAGAAATCATCCTTCTGCTTTATATTCTTTGTTTTTGAGAACTTTAATGCTGAGGAAAGCGCTTGGCCTTTTCATAATAGTCTTTTTCTCATTGTTTTCTCTAAGTTAGAAATGCTGGGGTGGGGGTGTGTGCTACAAATAAATATGTCACTAACTTGATTTCTCCCATGTTAAAGAAACTCAAATCAAAAAATGCTCTTAGGGAATTTAAACCAGGAAAGCAGGGATGTGACAGGAAGGAGGGAGAATAAATAACCAGGGTGTGGTAATGAGTTGGCCATTGTTTGGTGTCAAGTAAAGTGGATAACTAGATCCTGTGGGAGTGTCCTACCAATCACATCTTAGGACTGTCCATCCAGGAGGATGAGTTGAGAAGTATTTATCAACTGCTGTCTGCTTTGTAGTTTTTTTTTTTTTTTATCATGCATCTCCCAAATTGTCCACATGGTTTTATGTCTTCAAATCCATCAGGGAATCCCTTAAGCAAGATACGTATATGGTGATGTTGGCATAGGTGATTGTATTATAATTGCATGAAGTTAATTGGGCACCATACAGACTGGGTCATAACCACCCTGGCCATGAGCAAGGGGTGATCATAGTCAACATCATGGTGACAATAAGACTGAAAAGAATCTGGAGACACTGTTATGGACACCCTGTGGTGAATGGGTATGGAATAATCGTGTGTAGTAGACTGGGGTAGAGCCCACTTGCCCTCAAGGGTTAAGTGGATGTGATTTTTGTAGGTCTGGCATTATAATCTGCTCTCTGAAGTTGGTGGGGTCTGCTGAACTCTTTTGCATTGGCTAATTGGTGATAAGGTATCAATGAGTGATACCAATTCCAGCCATGCATTGTTTAAATAAAAAAAATCCCAACTCTCAGGAGTAGAGTTTTGGCTTGAGCAAACATGGCTGGATTCTGTTTCTCTTCTCCTAATGTTAGATAAGGGCTCAGTGTGTTCATAGAGCATTTTGAAGGAGGAGAAAACTGAGTTTTTAAAGGAAGGAAAACAGACAAACATCCAAGGAAACTTCCATGTAATCTTTCCCATATGACTCAAGGTCATTTGCAGAGATGATGGGTAGTAGTGAATGAAAAAAAAATCCAGGTTTTTCAGGAACAGTGGGTGTTGTGTCTAAGAAAATACTAATTTCTCAGATGTTAGAACACCAGTGGATCAGAAACTACAGTCATATTAGAGAAACTCTGCAGAGCCCCTGAATAGATCCATGTTTATCTATGCAGGTATATAACATTGGGGATTCTTCACAGTAAGAATCCCTACAATGGTCAACCTTTCAATAGATCTCCATGATTTCTCTGAACTCTCTTCTCCCATCTTTATTCACATTGTCTAGAAACCTGTGACTCTTATACCCCCACTACCTTCATGGGTGGACCAACCATTTCTCTTCTCTGGGTTTATACCCATGAAACAAAATTCCCTATTAGAGAAGTGCATGCTACAATTAGACCAATGCCAATATATAAGTTAGTCTTTGATTCTGTTTTACTTTAAATAATTTGCTTTCATATCATTCACAGAAACAACTTGAAATCTTTTCTGCTCTTGTAAAAGCTCAAATGGCCCATTCAACCTCCACATTTTGGAAAGAGAGATTTGCTTCTTCTATGACTCAGTAAATTAAAGTCATTCCAGTGACAGGGGGTGGTGTAGCTCAGTAGTTGAGCACTTACTTAGAAAGTGCAAGGCTTTGGCTTCAATCCCCAGCACTGGGGAGAAAAAAAGTAAGAAAGAAAAGAGAAATACAGAAATGTGAGGAGAGTATACAGTAGTTTCAGGGGTGTAACTTGGTGATAGAGCTGCTTGTTCAGCATGCACAATCTCCAGCACGCCCCCTCTCCCCCACCAAGTCATTAGGTAGAAGTTCTATCCATTTTCTACCAAAAAAATAATAAAAAAATAAACCCAAGTATCTATGCCCCACATCCTTCTTTTCCTTTCCCACTACAATACAGGCAGTGTCCTTCTGTGTTTCAAAGGCTAGTTTTCTCCTGGGTGCTCTGCATTCTATTTCTCAGGAGACTTACGGTCCCAGTTATTCTCTCCCATGTGCTCCCCATCTCAGGTCCTGCTTTAATCTTTCTTATCTCAGGACCCAATATTGTCCCTCAGGCTGCACTATTTATATTCCTTTTCTCCTTCTCTTCATAAGTATTTAAATGGATTTTTTTATAAGAGGCAAGAGGTGCAGATATTTGAAAGAAGGCATAAAAAATGTGTAGACCCAACTTCCCAAACCACAGGTGCATGTGATGTGAGCAGCTACATGGAGAACATGCCAACGGAGGTATCTTCAGCAGAGAGCCAGGCTTCAGTGAAGCCCAAACATGGAGTGAGTTTTAGAAAAGAGGGTTGAAATCTAATGGGCCCTCATTATCCTGCAAGAGAACTTTTAATAAGCACAATTCAATAAGTGTGGGGGGCGTGAGGATGGGAAGAACCCCAGAAGGAGGGAGCACAAAAGATGAATTTATTTTAGGTCAAGAGGGCACAATGGTTGGTGGGAATGAGACTGGTAGAGAGGTGTTTCTCAAACTTTCCTAATCTTAACTTTCAAATGTGTTCAAATAAATACATATATCCTTAGTTTTTACCCTAGGCATGATCCCCAGCACCAGAATTTTGAGTTTTTTTAAAAAAAATAATTAATTACTTTATTGTTTACATACATGACAATAATGGAATGCCTTAAACTCATTATTACCCATTTACAGCAAAATTTTTCGTAATTCTGTATAAAAAGAATGTTGACGCCAAAATTATTCCATTATATATGTGCTCTTTATTTTGTTGCATTATTCTGCATCTAATAGAAGAAAAAAATAGGCCCTAATCTTCATCATGTGGAGCTAGGCCCAAACTTCCTTAATAAGACGCCAACAGCACAAGAATTAAAACCAATAATCAACAAATGGGATGGATTCAAACTAAAAACATTTTTTCTCAGCAAAAGAAATAATCTGTGAGGTGAACAGGGAGCCTACATCCTGGGAGCAAATTTTTACCCCTCTCACATCAGATACAGCACTAATCTCTAGGGTATATAAAGAACTCAACAAGCTAAGCACCAAAAAACCAAATAATCCAATCAATAAATGGGCCAAGGATGGATTCATGTATTTGTTGATTCTAATCAATCAACAAATACATGAAAAAAATGCTCATCATCTCTAGCAATCAGAGAAATGCAAATCAAAACTACTCTAAGATACCATCTCACTTCAGTTAGAATGGCAGCTATTATGAAGACAAACAAGAATAAGTGTTGGCGAGGTTGTGGGGAAAAAGGTACACTCATTCATTGCTGGTGGGACTGCAAATTGGTGCAGGCAATTTGAAAAGCAGTATGAAGATTCCTTGGAAATCTGAGAATGGAACCACCATTTGACCCAGCTATTCCTCTTCTCGGAATTTTGAGTTTTTAAGAAGCACTGTGGATGACTTTTATAATGAGGCAAGTGTAAGAGAGGTGAAGCCATGGAGGGGAGGGCTGTGTGTGTGTGTGTGTGTGTGTGTGTGTGTGTGTGCACGCGCGTGCATGCTGGTACTGTGCATGTCTGCTGGGGAACAGAAGTGAGGAACTTGAAGAGTTTCTTGGAATTGCAAGGATCTTTGGGCCACAGAGAACTACCTGTAACTGGGATGGTTGGTGGTTTGCTGATTAATGTGTCTCTTGAATGTTGCTTTTAATGCTTAAGCTGACATCTGTGTTTGCCATGCAGAAGTTTACACAAGGAACTGAGTGTGAGGTTCTAATTATTTCATGACAATGGTGGTATGGTCTAGCGGCTTCCAGCCTGGTAGACTTGAGGCAGTTTCAGTCTACCAGTGAGGTTTTCAGGGTTCTGGTTGATATTAATGGTTTCCCTGAGTACCAGGCTTTTATGATATTTTGGAAAAACAGTGATGTGGCTGAATTGATGCAGTGCTGTGAGGGAACAAGCTGAGAGACAGAGTAAAAAATATTTAAGCTGTGACTTTGAGAGGAGCTTGGGTTTGAATATCAAAGAGAGTCAAAAGTTTTCTACCTTGGAGACTAAGTAGCCTGTCACAGAAAATGCAGGGCAAAGATCAGGATTCTTGGAAGAACAAAGAGCATCTTAGGATACCTTGAGTTGAAGTGCCCATATTACTTTCACATGGTAGTGTTCAATGTTACGTGTTTCTGGAATTCAGTAGATAGTTTTGGGTGGAATATGTGTATTCCATAGGTGATGATAAATTTTATGTGTCAAGTTGCTTGAATCAAGTTTCCCAGATAGTCAAACTTTATTCTGGATGTTTCTGTGAAGGTGTTTTTCAAAAAGAAGAGTATTTAATTCAGTGGATTTTGCATTAGGCAGATTACCTTTCATACTGTAGTGGGTTTTGCCCAGTTAAAGGTTAAAGGCCTTGATGTTTTAAACTGACTTCCCAAGCAAGAAGAAATAAGCAGAATAACTTTGGACTCAAATTACAAATTTTCTCTGGGATTCCAGACTACTGGCCTACCAGGCAGATTTTTGGATTTATAGTCGCACAGTTTCATAGGCTAATTCCTTAAAATCTCCCCATCCTCTCAGTTCTGTTTCCCAGTTGAACCCTGAATAATACACACAGTAACCAGCATGTAGAAGTCATTAAGAGTCTTGAGATGGAACAGATTGCCCTTGAGAAAAACAGTGACCTTGGGATGGAGATGCAGCTCAGTGGTGGTGTATGTACTTAGCACCCATTAGGCATTGGGTAAAATCCTCAATACCCACAGCCTTCCCCCCATTCCCCAAAATGAGAAAGAGAAATGGACTGAAAACAGACTCCTTGGAATAGTACAAATGTTTAAATAGTGGATCAAAATAGGGACAGGAAATGAAGAAACTTGAGCAAAATTGACTGTGGAGATGTCTTGAGTGTGACCCCAAAATTGAGCCTCTAGGAAAACAGAGGGTTAAGATGGGGGTGGTATACAGTGCCTGACACGGTAGAGGAAATTGACATGGGGTCATGTGATTGTACAGTTAGAAAGTCCTTGATTTCCTTAGCAAGTGATTATGGAGTGGAGAATCCTGTTTTCAGTCTGGAATGGAGTTAACTGAGAAATGAAAAACCAAAGACTTTGAAAATCTGAAAGAAAACAGAAACGCAAAAGGATAGTGTCTAAAGGAAATACCAGGTCCAAGAGAAAAGTGCGGTATATTTTTCCTGTGTTTTTGTTTTTGTAATTTAAATCTAAAACACCTGCAGCACATTGAGGTCTCAGAGAGAAGGGAGAACTGAATGAGCAGAAAAGAAAGATGGTGGATTCCAGAAGAGGTGGACATAGACAAATGTGAGCATTGTGCTTGAACAGGAGGAAACATAATCACCTTGGAAACTGGAAGGAAACCTGCAGTGTAGGCTGCATATAATGATGCAAGAGGGGAGTGGCCGTGATGAAGATCAGAGATCTGGAGAGAAAAAGAGATAACAAGGGGTTCATAGAGGGGCAAAGTTGAAAAATTGCTACTTAGGAAATAATAGATGGAATGTAGTAAGGGGGTCATATTAGAAGATTCAACTTTGTACTCACAAGGCTCAGGGTCATATCTATTTCTTTAGAGTACCAGGTAATCTAAATTCAGGAGTAGTCAGTGTTTTGCTGTTCTTCATGGCAGTAAAATAAGTTGAGAACAGAAAATTAGATGAGGTTCCTGTGGAGGAGAAATCATGGGGGAGCTGGTACAAGGACATAATGGAAGGATGTATTAAAAATTCTTCTTTCTCTTTAAAATACCAACAATATTCTTAAGGCAGGCATTTTCTCTTCTATAGCATGAGAATTATCCAAAAAGTCACCACCAGGACTTGCTAATTGACTCAGAGAATTAGTCCAGGTGGCTACAACTCCCACCATCTGCTTTGGACCCTCTCTCCAGTCTGGTGTCCCGGATTTCTCTGCCATTGGCAGCATTACTTGGAAGCTTTCTCTCTGCCTGGCCCCAACAGATTGATTACCTATTTGGACAGTCTGCTGTTCTTTGGACAATTGCTGCAACATGTGCTGCTTCTCAAATTACCCCCCATGGCGACTATGACCAGCAGTAAGTGGGGGTGCACCTTCCGATACAGCTCCCAGGACACCCACTCTCCCACCTTGGGAGGGCTTTGAGAAGGTACTTTGCCAAGTTGTTACAGTTAGAAAATTTTGTGCCCAAGTTTCTCATGAAAACTGACACATGATTAATACATGTTTTATAGTACCCATAACCATAGTAAGGACAGAGCATAATGTTCAAAATAATGAACACAGTTTATTTGGTGATATCAAAATGTAGCTCCATTTAAAATATAACTTGCTGGGGTTTAATCACTCATGCTTTTCTGAGAAAATTGAGATATTAACCTCAACTTTTCTATTTATTTAATTATCATTGTGCCTTCTGTAATATAAAATCATGACTGATTAGTATTTATTTGGGGATCTGTTGGATTTCAGATAAATTTGAAATTGAAACAATTCAGCTTTGACCTTTGGGGTTTCTTAGAGGGATCAGTCATAGACCTGGTTCTGAATATTTTCCACAAAAAAAGAAATGTTCTGTGTTACTAGCTTATTCATTCAATACAGAAATTTCTGAGTTTTATATTGAACATCAGAGTGATTTAGATTGCTGTGTAATGAATATTGGAGATGCCGTTCTTCATTTATCACTGATGTTTGACGAAGCCTTATTTTTATAATGAAAGCAGTACTTGCCCTTGGAGTCAGAAAAATCTGAACTTTGTTTCTTACTGTCAATAATCCAAGTTGTTACCTTTGAGAAATGTTTCATTTTTCAGGTCTTTAGTTTAGACATCTATAAAGTTGGTCTGTTGCTTCATTCTTACACTAGATTTGATTTTTGCATTAAGATCAGATGAAAGTTATAAAAGTCAGCTTCAGTTTTATCATAATATAACAATATATACAATTTACCATTATTTTTGCCCTATAGATTTTCTTCAGTGTAGTTTAAGGAAAGAGAAACTTTGTATCGTTATGTGCATATTTCTATTTTAAAGTATTTGCTTACCTTTGTTTTTTGTGTAAAAGTGACAAAAATTCTCTATTACCACTGGGCAGTAGGAGCACATGGCAGAACAAATTCCAGAGCTACCATTTTTGCCAAAACACAAAGTGGGGGGGGGGGAGGTGTGCACAACGCAAATTCTCAAACTATATTCTTTGAGATTCCATTAAGATGTGGCTATTGCCTAATAATAGAGGAACTGTTTTTCATTAAATCACTGTTGTTTTTGCAATCTATTTTGAAATAAATTAATTTCATATCTATTTATTTCCATTTAGTCAATATCACTAGAGAAATAATATGCACAGAAAGTCATTCAACTGTTGCAAAATCTTTGTCTCTTTCTTTGAAATGCTTGCATATTTATTTTGGGTAATATATTTTATTATGAAATGAAATAATAAAATTTCCTTTCATAAATTGTTTTATCTGAGATGAAATTTTTCTAATAAACTCCAGTCATTACTGTGTTCATCCTAGTAGCATGTGATGTTCCTTTATGAATTCTGATATTTCTACACTGCTTGTTAGGATGAGGGTAAACTCTCAATTTTAAAACATCATAAAAATTACTTATTTTATTGAAAATGATTAAATTAATCTTAGTTCTTTTGGAAATTTGAATAAATATTTCATTATGCAAGGCAAACTCGATTTCTGTACAAATGGCAGTATACTCTGTATCAATTTCTTTACAAAAATTAGGGATCACAGGGGATGATTATGTGTGGCTTTATGTAAACTAGTTTCACTCACAATACTCATGTATAATGTAATAATAGTGTGGCTTTGCCTATTGTTCTCCTATAGGACTCTACTTCTTTTAGTATATAGCGTCTTATGATTTACTTATTTTTGTGGTGTCTTTACTTCCTCTCAGATACATAGATTATAAGACCCATCCCTGGCAAGCTATTACAGATCCAGCATAGGAGAAATTGAATATCAAAGATTTAGGGTTGGATGGGATACCAGATATAGAGGAAATATTCTGAAGAAAACAAGTCTCAAAGAAGGTTTCTCAGATTGGTGGAGGGAAGGCAGAGGGATAAAGAAGAAATAAGGATCCCTGAAAAGTAGAGAGCTCCCCCAGAAGGGAACTTATGCTCTGAAAAACATATTCAGAGGTATGTCTAGTGAGAAAATATGCAGAAAATATCACAAAACTAGATTGTGGGAGCCATAAAGGCCATGTGTATAACATGACTTATCAGGATTCCCAAGGAAAGCAAGATAGGCAAGTGAGATCTTGGAGTGGAAGTTAATGCAAGGTGATCCTAAATTTTCTTGATGAGTATTTCACAGCACAGTGTGAATTGTGAGCAGTGATACAGACCCTATGTATCAGAGAGGGATACAGAAAGAACACTTTAAGAAATAGGTGAGTAATGAGAATGATCTCTATGAGCAGATGAACTGAAGGGGACAAAGATCATCTCAGCGGATACCATCAGAGGTTGGCAGTGGCTACAAACCAGAAATATATCTCTATCACCATCTCAAAAGTGAGAACAAAAATGAAACATGCTGGTTAATAAGCAACCTTGAACTCAAGCAAAATGCCTGGGAAAGAGCAATTCAAATGACCATGTGTACCTTCTTATTCAACCAGGTTTGAAAATTTGGACTGATTTTAAAACTGCCGACAAGCAACAATAACCAAGAGAGTGTGGCATTGGTAAAAGAATAGTCATGCAGATCAATGAGATAAAATAAAGAATCTAGAAAAAAACTTACTTTTTTGGTCATTTAATTTTTCACAAATGTTCCAAGAAAACTGAATGAAGGGAAAATAGAATGTTTCTGGGATAACAAGATGTCCACTTGCAAAAGAATAAACTGGAATCCTTCTTGACATGATATGCATACATTAGCTCAAATTCATCACAGACCTAAAATGAAAGCTAACACTATAAAATCTCTAGACAAAAACAGAGAAGTAAATCTTCACCCTTGGATTAGGTAACGGTTGTTTAGATATCACACCATAAATGCAAGCCACCGATGGAAAAGTTGATGAATGAATCTTAACATTTCAAATTTTGTGCTTCAAAGAGCCTTGTTCAGAAATTGAAAAGAACAAACAGAATAGGAGAAAATATTTGAAAATCATTTCTCTGATTAAAAAAACTTATGTAAAAATAATACCTTTTAAAAATGGGCAAAGAATACACTTTTCTCCACAAATACCCAACAGACACATGGAAAGATACTCAAACTCATCAGTCATTAAGGAAACACAAATTGAAACCACAATTCAATACCTGCTCACCAGGATGGCTAAAAGAAAGACAGAAAAGCAAATTCCTGAGGCAGAAGGATAATAATATAGTTCAGAAACTTGGATCTGCACAGAGATCCAAGAACGTATGGGAGAGAATAAAGCAAGGTATAAATAAAAGATTCTTAATTGATCAAAAATACAGCATTGTTCAAAGTAATAATATTAATAATGCATGGGGTTATTATAATCATGGATAAGTGAAATGATGAGGTAAGAAATTAGGAATACCAACCTGTGATATGATACCTTCACTGCAGGGGAAGCACAGCAGAATATTGTTTGAAGGTAACCTTGTTAAAACTATGAGTTGAAACTGCATGGCTTATATATGGAACATGAACAAGTTGTGCTCAGAAGCAGACAGGAGAATGCTGGTCACCAGGGGTGGCTAAGGGTGCTGGGGGAGATGTTCAAAGGATACAAGATTTTAGTTACAGGAGGAAAAAGTTCAAATTCAATACAGTGATATAGTTATTTACAATGAGTTAATTCATTAAAATGCTATAAAGATAGAATTTAAGTGTTTTTGCCACAAAAAATAAGTATGTAAACTAATATACATGTTGATCATTTCAATTTAACCATTTCACAATGTATTTATATTCCAAAATTTTTATACAACAAATTTATATACTTTAGATTTCTCATTTAAAAAGAAAGACATAAAAATGTGCTAGAAAGTAAGTTAACAATTACAAATTTAGAAAAATAATTATAATTTGTGTATTAGAAGATTAAACTTAAATCACATTCAATGTCAGTTCAAGCCAGGGAAGGCAGACAAATAGCTGGAGTAGGGAAGAAAAATAAAAAGACAGAAAATAGTTACACACAGGGCAGACATTTATCTAACTATATCAATAATCATTTAAATTGTGGCTGATCAAGATGCACCAATTATTGGGCTGGGGATGTGGCTCAAGCGGTAGCGCGCTCGCCTGGCATGCGTGCAGCCCGGGTTCGATCTTCAGCACCACATAGAAACAAAGATGTTGTGTCCGCCAAAAACTAAAAAATAAATATTAAAAATTCTCTCTCTCTCTTAAAAAAAAGATGCACCAATTATTAAAAATACAGACTTTCAGTGCTGGGATTGTAGCTCAATGGTAGCATGTGTAAGGCACTGGGTTTGATCCTCAGCACCACATAAAAATAAATAAGTTTGAAAGGAAAAAAATTTTTAAAAATGTTGACATAAAAATGATGCACAAACAAAATAAGTTTAAAACATAAAAAAATTAAAAATTGACGTAAAAAATGATGCACAAAACATATGTTGCATACAGAAATCCTTTCAGGATATAAAAATCTGGAGGAGTTAAAAGTGAAGGGTAGGATCAACAAAGATATATGATGCTAACAGTAATTTAAAAAAGATGGAATAATTATATTAATTTCAGACAAAACAGATTTCAGATCAAGAAAGATTATAGGGATAGAGAAGAGTAATGCATAAAGATAAAGGGCTCATTTCTCAAAAAGTATAATAATCCTAAGTGTGTATGCACCTAATAATGGAACATCAACCCACCTGAAGCAAGACATTTATTATCAATTGAATTTTATAAAGATAAAATACTGCATAAAATATACAACTTGTTCAGTTGACTTATTATGAATATAAAATACTTTCATATTTTATTAATCCTTACTTATTTACAACTTTTATTTTTATTCCAACTGAAACTATTTCTAGTGGTTAAGAGTACTTACATATACAGATTTGAACACAAATTAAGTGAGCAGACTGCTTCATTGCTTACAAATACTCCATTTCATAAGTGGTTAAAAACAATCAATCAGCAACACATAGATTCAAGTAAAATGTAACAGGAACCTCAATAACTGGGCATGTTAAAACAAAAACATTGGTAGAATCCATCACTAAAACACATAGATAATGTTATAGTGATTATTATTATTTTAAATATACAATCATTTTGAAGCATGAAAAATTAGGTAAGCTCAGTATTGGTTTTTAGATACAACTTCATGCCAAGAATTTAAATAACATTTACTTATGCATGCTTATTTGATGACTAAATTATGTAGCACTTATATTTTTTGAGTAATTGGAATTCTGAGCAATAAATCCTTCCCAGATGGTTAATAAAATTATTGAGGTAGAAATTGTAATTTATATCAAATGTAAATTTAACAAATATTTATCAAAGTCGAGAATTCCTGCCCTCAAGTAATATGCATGTTATTGGGGAAGTAAAATAAAAATAAATTAATTAATAAACAACAAATGCATAGTTAAAACAGTCTCTCAGTCTTAAAGCATCCAAGTAACATTTTATGAAGAAGTCTAGTACATATCTATACTTCCATGTTGATTGAAGCACTATTTACTATACAGCAGAATTAAAAAAACAAAAAACAAAACTTAAGTGCCAATCAATTGATGAATGTAAAGAAAATATGGTTCATAAACACAATTTAATAGTAATTAGCCATATGAAGAATGGAATTCTGTCATTTACAACGACATGAGTAGAAATGGAGATATTATGTTAAGTGAAACAAGCCAGGTTGAGAAGAAATGTATGGCATGATCTCACTCATATGTGGTCTCTAACAAAGTTGATCTCATAGAAGTCGAGAGTAGAATGGTGGATACTGAAGCTTGGAGAAGTGGGAGAAGGGCACGGGGAAGTTTGGTTGATGGGTATTAGGCTACATTTAGGAATAAGAAGTTTTGTTGCTCTGTTGTACAATAGTATGCAATAGATAATGATAATATACTCTGTTTCCAAAAGAAAGAATATTTTAACATTTTTAATATAAACAAATGATAAATGTTTGAGGAGATAGTTCTCTCCACTATGAATTAAATATTACACATTTATATACAAGTATCAAAACATCATACAGAACCCCTTAAATATGTACAACTTTTATGTTTAGTGTATTAGTTTACAAAAGTTAAAAAAAATGTCCATTGGTATCTTGCAGAAACAAATGGCTTTAAATGTGTTTTATTGATGAAAATTTCAGGAAAATTTTTGGTCACACATCATTGATGTCATTTTACTGTGAAATGGAGAGAAAAAGAGAAAGAAAAATAACTAATAGATTAAGATAAATTTCTCTCTTTTAATAAGAGCTCCCTGGTGGCTACTCCTTCCAATTTTTGCTAAGTCAATGAAAGCTCTCAAAATGGTGTAAGTGAATAGACCTCTTTTCTGGGTTCCAGTGAAGGGCCAGTGCTCTGTTTTGTGATTATACCAGGGAGAAGCCATAGGAGCCAGAGATAACAAGGACCCAGGGAATGTCAGCCCGCCTTTTCTCCTTGAAATCAACAGCAATCTGGCAGGAAGGTTTGGTCTTTCATGGTCCATGGGAGGAAAAGGAGGTGAATTAATTCAATTTCATGAAGGAAGAAGTATCCCTAGATGAAATCTGGATTTTGTATACATGCCTGTTTGCAATTAATTTTTCATACTGAAATTTTGAGGTAACAATGTAATACACCAATCATTTCTTCCACTCTTTACTTCACTCTATAATTTTGGCATAGATTTTTCAGCATAAATATTTAGTACAAAAGTTTTGAATGGTATCCTGATCCTACTACCTACCCAAGTTAAATATTCGCTAAACTCACCTTCAAAAGAAATTCTGTAGTTGCAAGCAAGTAGAACAGAGGAGACAATATTGCAGTCTGGATATAAAGATTCTCTTGTCATTTACCTAGTATTTTCATTTCCTGGCTATCAAGCACAGAAGTAGAATTACAAATTTCTCAACTACATAAGCCTGTGATAATTTTGAAAACATTTAAGAATATGATTAAATTATCCTTACATTTCTGGTAACTAGAATCAAGCTGTCTTTGCACAAAATTTTATTTTTAATATTTAGTTTTAAGTGATAGTTGGACATAATACCTTTATTTTACTTATTTTTACATGGTTCTGAGGATTGAACCCAGGGCCTTGCATGCACTAGGTGAGTGCTCTACTGCTGAGCCACAACTCCAGCCTAATTTATTTTTTCTTAATAAGAAGAAATAGTGGGATTAATGTATCACATTAATTATAAAGCCCATCTTTCTTAATTTTGCAGTGTTTTATTAAAAAATCTTAGTTAAATCTCTCTGTGACTTTGGATTTAAATAAAATTAATCAGAATTGTGTATTAATGTCAGCCCAATTAGTAGCACAGTGCATGATGTCTAAGGTTCTAAGCTTATTGGATGCTATTTAAATTAAAATATAATGCAGTATAGTCTCATCTGAGTATGGTCTCATCTGAGTAAACATGGATGTAAGTTATTTAGGACATCCAGTAGTGACATAAAATGAAGTTATATCTATTACCTTTGATTAACTTATTTAAAGTCTCCCAGCAGAGAGTCTTGAAAAGCCTCTTTCAAAACTACAGCTAATGCAAGACAGGAAAAGAAACAATTTCCATTTGGGTCATCAATCAATGCATACTCAGCTTGGTTCCAGTTGGGAAGCTGACCCTGTATTGTGAGATAGAAGCCGTTATTAACCAGTCTCTGAACAGAATGTGTTATTTCCATTACTTTCATCACTCCTGATGAGCAGATAAATTGATAGGAAAAATGAGTTGACCAAAATAGACAAGAGCTGAGGATGATGCATTTGCAAGGCCCCCAGGTGTAAATAGAATTCCTAACAGCTTCCTTTGTGTCTGAACACAGCAGAGCAACACCAAGCCAAAGGAACAAAGACCGCTTAAGTGCAATAATATGGCACAGTTTGTGTTCATTTTGGATTAAGAAGAAGCAGCTAAGCACAATGGAAAAAGGAGATGAAACCCTGTCCTCAAGGCATTCCCATCTGTGTGAACAGAGGAAAGGGTCATAGGAGAGCACAAGAGTGGGACTCAGCCAGTGACAAACATGGACCAGGGGTGTGGATGTTTGTTAGTAAGGAGGTCAACTCAGGACAGCAAAACCTCTGGATTGGGTTTGTAAAGGAGGTATCAAGGGTAGCTCAGGGAATAAGACATAAAGAACATTTTATGCGGAAAGAAGAGAGAGGCAAAAGAAAGAAAGATTGAGAAAGCAAGGTAGGAATGAAAATGATAAATGGTTTAGCATGACCGGTGGATGGGTCTTCCATGGTTGCAAAGTAAGGAATGAGCGTGACAAATATTGTCCTTTTAGAGAAGGTGAGAGGGAGGAGTAGTTAAAGGATATTCAGAATAAAGGTAGTTATGTTATATTGTCAGTATTGGTTCAGGGGAACAATTCAGTAGAGAAAGAACTGAAAGGCACAGCTAATTCCCCAAATGACCAAGGCCCTGTCATCAGAATCTCTAGGTTGAGAGTCCTACGTTTGTAGCCTTGGGGAAGGAAGGATGATGAAAATGTTCTAGCAAATCATCTCTTTTGACCGTGGTTCAAGCAGGGCAATTTTTTCTCCTCAGTAGATGTAGATATTTAGCGATAGTTGGAGACACTTTGGGATGTCACAGTTGGTGCAGAGGGGAAGCTGCTACTGTCATTTAGTATGTAGAGACCTGGGATGTTACTAAACATCCTAGGATATTCAGCACAATGCCTTGCAGAATAAATTCCTAGGTACCCTTTAACCTATTCAGTTTGCCTTCTTTGTTTGCTTGTAGTTGTCAAAAATAATCATAGGGAATGCAACAACTTTCTTGCAGTAAAGAAAGCTAGTCAGAACAGTAAGGCTCTTTCCCAGTCCCCTGTTATCCCTATAAATAAGATGTCCTTCTATGCTTTTAGCCTAGTGTAACCCGTACCCATTGTATTAACCCCAGCTCTCTGGGGTCCCTTAGCTGTGGTGTGAGTTGGAAAGGTGCAGAGCAGAATCCCTCCACTCCAGGCAGCTTTTTCTGAGTGTTGATGGGTGGACACGCCATTAATCCTGGTTTCTGTTATCTTGTGCTGCCTCTGTAAATGATAAACCCACTTCATGTAACTTGTGTATATATGGGTGACCTGTCTCACCAGACACAAGAAAATTGGTAACTGGTGCACAATGAAGCTGTGTCACACTGCCTTCATAGAAAGGGTTATTCAGCTCAATGTAACACTGAGTTTGTAACCCTAATTTAAGGAACTAGTAGATGATCTTAGTTACAGACTTAGGGGTTTCAGGACTAGACAAAAAGTTAAAAAAAAAAAGATTTGGGATGGTGAAGGTGCTTATTGACCAACGAGGGACAGGGTGCTGCCAAAATATATAGGGTCATAAAATTTAGTGTGTCCAAATAAGTAAATGGATACATTTCTAGTGAAGGACAAAGGAATTTATAATTCTATGAATATGCCCAGACTACTAGTACTTATGGTCCTTCAACCTAATCAGATGTTGACAACTAGCTGCAAAGGAAGGGGGCAGTGCAGCCCTGAGCCCCTAGGAACACATGGTTCTAGTTTGATATCAAGGACATGGGATCCCCAAATTCCCTGCAAGGAGCAATCTGGGCCTATTTATCTTCTTCTCCCATCATTACTCAGGTACCCTCAGTTACATATCTATCAATTCCAGTTATCAAATGTTCAACTACAGGGGAACGTAGCTCAGTTGGTACAGTGCTTGCCTCACATGCACAAGGCCCTGTGTTCAATACCCAGCACCACACATACACACAGAAAAAAAGGTCAACTACATTTATTTATTTATTTATTTATTTATTTTTGTTCTTTTTAGTTACACATGATGGTAGAATATATTCTAAATAGTCATACAAACCTGGAATATTTCTTATTCTAATTGGTGTCCCAGTCTTGGCGTTGTACACTGTGCAGAGAATTACTGTGGTGTGTTCATATATGTACATGGGAAAATTATGTCAGATTCATTCCATTGTTTTTTGTTTCCATCCCCACTGCCATAGACTCTCAACAAATTTTCTTTATCTCTAGACCTGAATTTAGGAAATATATTTGCAACATTGAAGACAGATGAGTAAAACAAACAAGCAACTGCCAATGTTTATAAATCACTCTGTTTTAACAAATTATCATTAACTGTACGATGTTAATTTATGGATGATGTTAATTTTATGTTATCAATGATTTCTTTGCTCTTTAAGTTATACAGAAACCTATAATGCAGTTCCAAGACTTGTTCAACAAGTCTAGTAGTATCTTTTGGGCTGGCGTTGTAGCTTAGTGGGAGAGTGCTTGCCTAGCACATGTGAGGCACTGGATTCCATCCTCAGCACCACACAAAAATGAATAAATAGAACAAAGGTATTGTGTCCATCTACAACTAAAATAAAATAAAATTAAAAAGTCTAGTATCTTTTAATAGTTCAGTGTTTCCAGAAAATGTAATCTTTCATCAATAACCTTGGCTCTCAGCTTCTGTTTTCTGCAAGTGGTTCATTTTTAAGGATGGATGATGTTTCTGAATTGGTGCTGGATCTAAAGCCAAATATAAAATTTGCTCCTTTGCTTGAATCGCAGGTTGAAGTTAACTACAAATTGGCAATTCCTAACTATGAGACACTATGTGGGGTCAGTAAACTGACTATTTGTATTATATAATGTATTATAATATACAAATATTATATCTATATCTTGATGATACATGAGATGTTAGGGTCTGTAAACAAGTCAGGATGGCACCTGGCATTTTGCCAGAGGGAGTGGTTTGTGAAGTAACGCCAGTGAGCCATTAAGTTTGGAGATTCCTTATTGGTTGGCTGCTGTATCTAGTTTATGTTAATTAAGATAAGGTGTGTGTAATGTATATATACCCCTCCTGTCCTACAATAAATGGCTCCCACTCCTGCTGTATCAATCTACACAAGTTGCTCGTCACCCCCCGGCTATTTTGCCCAGCCAGCCGGGCTGCGGCAAGGAGAGACTAATACTGCAGCAGCATATGTCTAGAGCTGAAGAGGAGACATTCTTAATTCTCAAATTCATTTCTCCTCTATTGGCATGTTACTGAATTTCTCTGTCTCTTTTCACTTTTGTCTTCCACACTAGTCCTTTGCTTTTTACTTTATTCCATTAACCATATTACATTCCCAGTGCAGTTTAGTTTTAATCTCTTTCATTTCCTGCTAACTCATTTCCCAGGGAACTGCCTTTTGATCTCTATAATTCACCTATGTATTCCCAAAGCAAGACAGTTCTGCCTTAGGGAGATGTTTAAATGAAGATAGTGGCATTACTTCATCCTGCTTCTCATGTTGTATAATTTTCTTTGTGATTTCTCTTGTCTTTTTGTACTCTTCTCTGCCCTTTACCCTCGCTCTCTTCCTCACCACACATCACATCACTGTCCTCCTTGGCGGTGGCAATCTGTCCCCTCCCATTTGGCTGCAAGACCTACTCACCAGTATCTCAGATCCTGCATTATTTTCCCCTGGAGGCCTTACCTGTTTCTCTAAAGAGAGGGATGGGTGCTTTGGCCAGGAGTGTCTGTCTTCTTTTTTCGTATTTTCAATGATTTTCTTGTCTCTTTTTTCCTCCAGAGGTTTGCATTTGAAACAAACTTTCCTCTTCTATTTTTCCAGACCATCTTTAACTTACTTTTTCTCCCTTTCCACTATTTTCAATTTGTCCATTCTGTGCAACCAAGCATCTATATGGTCTTCTCCATGATTTTACTTTCTCTTTTCCTGTTTATTTCCCTGTCTTCCTGTCTGCCTGTTAGTCCCTTTGACCTCAATAATTTGCATTTCCTATGATCATGACTAACCTTCATATCACTAAGTCCAAAGGATAATTTTCAGCTCTTGATAATTTTACAGCTTGATTATTTAAAAACAAGGAACTCTTAATTCTTCTGTTTTGAAAAAAAATGGGGGGTGCATTTTTAACATACCTACTGATTGATGTGATGGGCCAACAAGGGTATGCAGTAAAAAGGAAATCCACCTCTGAGTCCACCTGACCTCATTTCCCTGGGATTGCTTGCAAGTGCATTCTCCTGCCTCTCAGGGAAAGCAACACCAAAAACCAAGCAAATATATTCACATCCACTAAGTGCCCCATCCATTTTACATAAATATCTTATTTTATAATTGTATGTGCTTAAAATATTTCACAAATTATTTCTTGTTAGAAATGAATCTTTTTTTTAAAAAAAATCCTTACCATTTTTAATGGTAGCATAATATTTCTTTGCATGCAGACATCACTATTCATTTTCCTGGAGAGTATTTCTTCACTTTATTTATTATTTTCATGGTAGCCCTTCATACACTTGCATTACAGTAGAAAACTGTTGTCATAAACCAGTTGGTCTATGCAAACAGAGCAAGTGCATGGCTTTGCTTGGCATGTCCTTAGAGGATGTTATTTTCAGGATCTTCATCTGGTCTATGAATATGCACTAAATTTCAGAAATCCCAGGGTGCATTTCATTTTTAACTATGAATTACTCTGGAGCTGCTTTCCTCTGGGCAACATTTACTGTTACACATGACCAGCATTTTGTCAAGTATGACTTTTGAGTGGCTGTGTCTGTTGAGCCTTTTCAACATGGAAATTCATAGATTTTAATTTTGAGAAATGTTTCCTATCAATTTTTCTTACTCTTTTTTTTTTTCCTATTACTTTTTGTGTTTTAGATATTGGCCCCTTTGGACTGATCTTTTGGTACTGGTTTTCATTTGTTGGCATTTGATGTAATTTTTGAGGTATTTCATGGAATTCGCCTTCTGTATTCATTTTCTATTATTTCTGCTGTAACAGATTGCCACACACTTAACAGCTTAAAATAAAACAAATTTATAATTTTAAATTTCTGAACTCCAGAAATCTGATATGGGTTCCAAGGTGATAAAAGCAAGGTGTCCCTAGGGTAGCATTCTTTTCTGGAAGCCTAAGGAGAGAATTTGCTTTCCTGCTTTTCCCAGCTTCTAGAGGACACTGTATTCCTTGGCTTATAGCCCCATCCATATTCACATCTAGAAGTGCTGAGTGACTCTTTCTCAAACTGGGTAGCATTGAAACTCTCTTTCCAACGTCTGAGACATTTTTTGGACCCTGGATAATCCAGGAAATTCTTGAATTTTTTTTTAATATTTAACTTTTTTAGTTGTAGATAGACACATTCCTTCATTTTATTTATTTATTTTTATGGGGTATTGAAGATGGAACCCAGTGCTCACACGTGCTAGGTAAGTGCTCAACCATTGAGCCACAGCCACAGCCCCATCTTGAGGGCTAATTCTGCTGGCAAACTTAATTGCCCTTGGCCAAATGACCTAACAGATTCACAGGTTCCAGGCATTAGGACTTGGATATTTTTGAAGACTTATTTTTCCCTTTGCATCTTTCAAACCTATAGTGTTTTTCACTTTTGTGATCATCCATTTCCTGAAATATTTCCACAAAGGGCTTTTCATTTTTCAAAAATGGTTTCAGTATCTTCTGTGTTGATTATGATCTTTCTTTGTTGTTGTTCTTAAATTTTCTGTTTCCTGCATATCCTCTATTTTCCCTTTCCCATCTTCTTGGTAGACTTGTTCTCTACCTTTTATGTTAAAGGCTTTTCTTAGGTTTTGTCTGTATCATTCTTGTTAAAAGACATTCCTCAGATAGTTGGTATTTCTATGTATTTTCAATAGTAAGGAACTACAATGATTCCAGAAAACATTACTGCTTCTCCTATTCTAATTTTTGTTATTTTTCTCTCATGTAACCAAGTCTCCCTCATCTTTTATTTTTCTTACTTTAAATGACACCTTTCAAAAGACCATGTCTTTAATCCCTTAGACTGGTTCCATTACACTAGGTAAAGGATTCAATAATGTTTTATATTTTTTTAATTAGTAAATTTTAATGTCATCTGTATCAGTAAGCTTTCTGTTACTATAACAAAATACCTGCAATAATCAACATAAAAGGTTCATGGTTTCACAGGCTTCTGTCCGTGGCCACTTGGTCTTGTTGCTTTGGGTTTGTAGTGGTACACAATGACATTGTGGGAGCATGTGGCAGAGAAGGACTGTTTACTTGATATTTTTGCAGCTAGAAAGCAAAGAGATGGGGAAGAGCTAGGTTCCCAATATCCTCCTCAAGTGTGTGTTTCCAATGATGAAAATTTCTTCCACTTGACCCCCTCTCCTACAGTTTCCTAATAGCACCACAGACTGGCGATCAAGTCCTATCAACATACAGACCTTTGGGAGACATTCAAGATCCAAACTATAGCAACATCCCATACATAGTACCTTATGTGAATACAGTGTTACCAGAAAGAGAAGAAGAAACCTTGGGCAGTCATTGATAGGATTGTCACTGGGGAAGTAGGATTCCTCCCTCTCACAGAAACCAAGATGGCAGGTCTTTCTTACAAGAGCATGAGGACATGGCATTCTGTCTACGCAAGGCTAGTCTGGATTTGGTCAAGAATATAAGGGGACATGGGATGTCAGTATAATTTAGTGGTAGGGACCTTTTGTAGCATGCATAAGGCTCTGTGTTTGATACTTACCATAAACACACACATACCCACACAGAGAATACACCATGAAAGGAGAAAAAAAAGAAACAAAATTATTAATTTGTCTAAAAAGTAATTTAAAAGGGAAAACTAAATAGAAATAGGAAAAGACCTATTTTCTAACCAGAAAAAAAAAAAAAAAAGGACGCCGATGAAGCTCGGGAGGCTGATATTGGGAACGTTGCAAGTTTTGCTCTCTCTGCTTCTTTTAGTAAGAGTTTTCTTCCATCCAAGGCTTTATCCACACTGGAAGGCAAAACCTAGCTTTGATTGGTCACTACTAGCCTAACACACCATGCTTCTCTCTCTTTCTCCCCACCCCCCTTCTTTCTCTCTCTCTCTTCACTTTGGCTCTCAGTTCAATTTATTTCCTTTAGGTTCTGATGTGAAGTTTTCTCTGTAAGACATCCAGATTTCTTTCTCCAGCAACTGACCTCAGCTCCCTGCTCATCTCCATGATTTGCACTCTGCCAGTGTGGCACCACATTCAGCTCCAGGGAGAAAAGTGCCTTCTTATTCTAGACCACTTTGGGGTTCTGAGTGTTCCTCTGGCAGACTTTATAGCCGCCCCTTATCCCTTGCAACCATTTATGTAAGGGAAACAGTGTTTGGGAAACAAAGGAAGTTATACTACTGCCGTTAGAAGTAAAAGTAAACATTAAGCTAGGAAGACTTCATTTGAATATTTAGAAAAATTATAGATTTGGACATCAATATAGACACTTACACATTTTGATTTTTTAAATTTGTCATTTTTAAACACATAAAGCATTCTACAGCCTACTTCTGCAATAGCTAAGGAGGTTGTGGGTATTTGTTATTCAATTCTGTCAAGATTTTGAATTCTATTTAAGAAGCATTTGGGTATGTATGGTATTTATATTCTGGCTCATAGCCTTCACTCAAAACTGATGGATTTATATACATGATGAATTTATTTTTTTTACAGAACTGTTATCAAGAATTCCAGGAACTTAGAAGTTTGTGCTAGTATAGTTTATGAAACAGAAAAAATTAACTTACATTACTTAAGTGACTTCAGTGCCTAGTACATCTTTCATGAATAGTATTATTCTTCAATGATTTCTCCCTCTATTCCTACTGAACTCTATAAAGAATATATAAAAGATTTAATTCAATTTGCAACTATGATTTTAACAACTTCACTTAAAATTAAAAAATGCTGTAGATTCTTAATTAACTATCAAATTTCTTGGTTATATGAAGTGTCATATTCATTCCTATACTTTAAAAATAGCTTAAAATATTCAAATGGGATTAAAAATTTTTGAATATTTTTTGCATTCACCCCTTCCGTTTTTAGAAAGCATTTGGCATGTCTTACCCATGAAAGATGAAAAGTATGTAATGAGAAAAGAATAAACACTAATATTTCAGGAAAAACAGATGAAAAAGGAAAATTTACAAGTGTATTGTTTAATTTCATGGAGGCAATATGCTATAAATATTTTAAAAATAGAAATTCTCATCAACTAATATTCTGCATTTACTCCTTTTGTTTATTTGGTCTTTTCCCAGCTCTTAACTGTGGTATTGTGGAGATACTATCTGCCTCCATACTGAATGTGGCTGAGCTATTTGTGATTCTTCTGGAAGTGAGAAAGCATAATGAAATAGATTTCCTAAAAACATCTTTGGAGAATTTTTGTTTGTTAGAACTGCCTTACCTTAATGGAATTCAGATGTTCCTGTTATCATTCTTGTCTTCTTCCTTTGGTCACATCTCGGTCATAAGCTCCATCTTTGCACTCAGTGCTCATCCACTTCTTCATAAAGAACGAATCCTGCACAATGATTTGAAGGTATAGGTCACGAGGAAGAGAAGGATGGTGTTTAATGGAACTTAAAGACACCATGGAGTTATGGAAACTTAAAATGCTTCCTAACTTTTAAAGTAGATGATGATTTGGTTCCAATCACTGTGGTTTTAGTTCCTAAGATTGTTTTATATTTTTATGCTTTTTGACTAAAGAGTTAAAGTGAATTATGGTATTACTCACTTATCTTTTAATTTCTGTTACTTTCATAATACCAGTTACCTATATATAGTACTTGGAGACCAAACATTTTATGGATATTTAATGTTCATAATGCATTTATGACATTTATAGGGTTCTCTCCAAATATCTATAATATGTAGATATTATATGGATCATTCATTTTTTGTAGAATACATATTATATGAATTTGATAATTCTTTCTCCATAATTATGTAGCTATGTTTAAATTGTTTAAATTTATTTTCTTATTATATTTTAAAAATCATGTGGAAAAATGATTTATAATCTTAGGTTTGCTTGTTATTTTCCTTGTTAAATGTTTTCTTTTCTTGGAAGTTCTTGTGTAGTATCATAAAACACATCCCTGGCAATGCCTGGGGATTAACTTTTTTTACCATTTTATTCCTGATTTTTGTTAACCACATGTGACAGTTGGGTTTTGGAATGACAAGCACAAAATAAAAAGTTTTGAGGATGCAAAACAGGAAGCAAATGAAAGCTAAAGAAGAACATTGTTTCAAAACCTGGCCAATGTGAATTGTGCTGCTATGAGCATTGTGGTGCCAATGTCACTATAGTAGGCTGATTTTAGTTCTGTTGAATAAATAGCAAGGAATAAGATAACTAGGTTAAATGCTGGTTCCATCCCTCGCTTTTTGAGGAATTTCCATTTTGCTTTCCAGGGTGGTCCCACCAATCATGTATGAGTATGCATTTTTTTATAATATTTTCAAAATATTATTTTATATTCTTGATAATTAATATTCTAACAAAAGATGTTAAAATATGTAAAATGTTATAAATATTTATAGTGTTTTATTTTGTATGAATTACCTATGTTACTAATATCATTTATTCTTCTCCACTTGAATATAAAGTTTCCTAGATGGAGACATATATTACTACTACTAAAAACAGTTCTGGGCACTCAGAATATATCCTATGTTATGTATTTAACAAAGAAATAAAGAAACAAATATTGTGTGATTGTGGAAACAAAATTCTTACAAATAACCTCATAAATATAAATTACGTCTACATTATTAGAATCTCTTTATTTGCAATTAACCATAACTATTCGTACATTATCGATTATAATATTAGTGATAAAATAATATACCAATTTAAGATAAAAATCACACTTACAAGGTAATTATACTTTGAAATTAATTTTAGGAAGAACAGCTGGGGATTCTTAAAGTCATTTTAAGGTTCTTCTCTTCATACTTGTAGTTTGGTAAGGCACTGCAGATTCTACAACTGATTCTTAAGCAGTAACTGCTCACTATTTCTGGTTTTCAGAAATACAACATTATAAATTTTACTAAACTTTGCAGACACTGAATTCACATTTGTAGAGTCACAAAAATATCTATCTGAAGGGATTTGGCTTTCTTAAATATTTTCTTTTAGATGTAAGTCAATTTCACTTCTAGGTCAAATATCATTAACATTATTTTCATTGGAAATAAAGTCATCTAAGAACAAATTAAGCCTGTGCATTCCAAGTTATTTTCTGATGTATTTACCAGATTGCTTCAAAGTTTTAGTCCATTTTTCTAATGAAAATTTAATACAGGGTAATAAGGCTGAATGTTAAAATGAACACTTAAGCACCTAAAATATAAGAACATTTGTAGCTATAGGGTTTATAGCTTGTTTTCATGCATATAAATATAGAGTTTTTTTCATGCTTTTGTATAATATAAATATTTAAATAAGAAACAATCATTGTCTTGGAAGTTTATAATTTGGACTCTGTAAGTTCAAAAATTCTTTACAGCTTGAAACACCAGCATTACAAAAACAGTTGGTTTTATTTTGACTTGCAATTTTCATAGACTTTCATATTTTCTTCTCATGAGATCCTATCAACAACTGTATGTTGCAAGCAGACCATTTATGAACATTCTGAGTTCATAAATGTACAACTAAAACATAGAAATGGTGGGTGCTTACTGGAGCTCAAAAACAGTCAAGGTAGAATTAATACTTCTGGCTTTAATTCTTTCTCGTCAGCATGACACACTATTTTTATATGCTTAGCATATTTTATTTATAATTATATGGGAGTTACATTGTTACATATCTTTATATCTTGAGTGTTGTCAACAATAGTAAAACTTTAATAACTTGGAGAATTTCCTTAAGAATATTTTATTTCTGGATTTATTAAAACTTAACAACAGAAAGTCAGCAGTATTTCTGACATTGTGGTCCACAGATCACCTGGGATGGAGGCTGCTCTTTTGATGGTGGAGAACGCATGTTTCTCTGGGCCACTTATTGAATAAGATCCTCTGAAGATGGTGACAGATCTCTCTTCTAACACATTCTCTGGGTGACACATGACATACATAACTACAAAGGAAACAGCCTTACAAATGAAGGAAGGTGATAAAACTGGAAGATAAATAAGTCATGATCAATCATTGAAGCCTTTTGAAGCAAAACTAAGAATGTGATGACTACATGGCAATGAGTGTTCATGCACTGCTGACATAAGGAGGTTAAGAAATAAAAATTACACTTTAAAATAACCTAATAATGTTATAAAAGGTAACCTAAGATAGGAGATTGGAAACAAGATAGATTTAAAAGGTTAAAAAATTTCATCAATTCAATCACCAAATGGTGAAATCATACAATTGGATAAGATCAACAAAAGTATAAAAATAGAAAACAAAAGAATATTGGGAAGAGGTATAAACAGGAATTTTGATATGATGCATGAGAAAGAATGATACTAGGTTTCTGAACCAATAGCAAGACTGTTGGTAGTAGTAACTCAAAAAGTGAAAGAAAAATTGAAAGTTTCATGATTTTGACAAAAATATTTGAATAATAAGCACGTTAAATTTTAGGAGTCAGTCAAAACATTATATATATATATATATATATATATATATATATATATATATATCTCCTTGAAAATGCCAGAAAAATGCTTTGAGCATTATTTGCATGAAGATCATGTCTGGAACATAAAAGTGAAAGAAATACGTATGACTATGAACTAAAAGGACAAAGAGTGTATTTGCCATAGAAGTCTTCAACTAAGTCCCAGTTGGCAGTGAACATGACTGTAGTTACTTAGTACTTAATTTGAATTAATTCGTTCAACTGGCACAAAAACTCTCTGAGGAGGGTGCTACTACTACTATCAACTTATCTGAGATACTGCAACTTAGATCTAAAGAGATATAGAGATAGTACCTAAGATTGCAGAAGTCAAAAGGAGCAGAAACAGAATTCTCACTTGTAGGTATTTGGCTCTAGAAGAAAAGTTCTCACTATTGTACTCAATTCATGTACTTCAGCATGATAGCTAATGAGCAAAGGGAACCAAAGACAAAGACTGGTAAACTTGTAAGCATCTGTAAGGGATGCTTACAGCCAGCTAAGGGATACTTTCAAGCATCAGCTCTGGAAAATTCTTGAACAAGTTTATAGAATCTCTATGCACTTCACTAATTTACTGACCCCTGGATATGGATGTCACATGAACGAAAGGCAAAAATTTATGTTAGAAGACTGTTAAGGTCTGAGAAAGCTCCTATATGCCTATGAATTTAACTTTAGGACAAAGTAAAGGACCTTTATCCATATCTTTGTATGGAAAGGTTGAGTCCAAATCATGATTTTGCCAATTACAAAAAAAAAAAACTTATTAAAAAATAATAAGTTTTTTAGAGAATGGTAATTAAGAACGATTTTAGAATTAATTTCACTAATTTAGAAATAAACCCAACATAAATTATAAGGAATTAGATTACAACAACTTTCCAGTAAACTTAAATGATAAAATCAAAGACAGACACAAGAAAGTATTTTTATGAAGTTGCTCTATTACAGAGAGTGAGTTCTGGAGGTTTTCGAAGGTTAAAACAGTATGAAGTTGTGTTTCATTTGTATTGTGTGTGTGTTTGTAAGGATAGCATATGCTGAAGAATGGAAGGAAAGCAGCAAGTGAATCACAGAGTCCTTCTCAGATGTGGTACAGTGTTTATGGACCAGACAGAGGAAGTCAATAGTTAAGCACCTGTTTTTTAATTTTGCATGTTCAGTAATCTGCATTTTTTTTTTGCAGGGGGTAGGGTAAACAGATTAGGATGTGTCTATTTATTCAGGCTGCTATCAGTACCTTAGATAATTTATAATGCATCTAACTTATGATGTAGACCTCTGTCTTGAGGCTGGGGAGTCCAAGGCCAAGGTGCCAACAGGTTTGGTGTCTGATGAGCACTCACTCTACTCCACAGGTATGGCACTTGTTGCTGTGTCCTCAGCTGGAGGATGAAGGGATGCTCCCTTCATTCGCTCCTATCTGAGCATTAATCTCATTAATGAGCATTGAACCCCCATAAGTTTGTCCCTTTTCCAAAAGGTCACATTTCTTAGTACATCCCATTGGATATTAGGATTCAACACTTTCATTTTTGGGGGACACCAACATTCTGGACATAGTAGCTGTTATAACAAAATGCCATAGGATGGTGGCTCACACAGAAGATACTTGTTTCTCATGGTTATGGAGGATGGGGTGTTCGTGGTTGGGTTCTGGTGAGGGCTTGCCTGTAACCATATTCTTACTGAATCTTCACAGGGTAGAGAGAAATTCTGGAGTCATCCCCTTTTATACAGGAATTAATTCCATTATGGGGGCTATGTTTTTTCATTGTCATATAAACCTAATAACCTCCCAGAGAGGTTAACACATTGGCAGCTAGGAATTCAACATATGGAATTGTGGGGCGGGGAACACAGGTGTCTACAATGCCTTGCATCAGTGAAAACTGGCTTTTGCTGACCATGGGGAATGTGAAGTGCATTCAGCCCTAGCTGCTTCACAGAACTCAGCCTCCCCAGTGTTAATGATCTCTCAACTTTCCTCTTCATGCCACATTCTGCAAAAATCTGGAAAACTTATTTTCCAGAAATATGTTTATTCATTCATTGTTAAAATTTATTGAGCTTCTGCTATTTTCAAGGCACTTTGTAAGGTGCTATTTTAATTATGCTGGTTTCAAATTACAATTTTTTTCAGACTAATTATCCAATGGCTTTTTATTTTTGCTTACACAACATACACATACAATTATTACAATCCCTACAAAATAAATACTCCGAAATGGCCTGGTATTCTGGAGTCTGACCTCAGTCATTTTTCCTCCAACTTTCTTTCTGCTATTCTAGTCAGACAGGACTAATTCTTGTTTCTTTTCTGATTCTTTATCTTTGCTCAATCTTTTCTCTCAGGACAATTTCTGGAATTTTGTCACACCAATGTCTTAAAAATTAAAGCTTACCTTAAATGTGGCAACAAAGCTCTTATTTCCCAATACCAATCCTCTTCCACCTCCTCGCCCAAGTAGTCTGTACATCTGTGAATCCTGGTGAAATTGTACGTATATTCTACTTAAGATACTTGGTTTTTAAATAATAAGCACTTACTTTCTGGCAGTCACTGTTCTGTAACCTGGGATTGGCTCAAGAGGGACAGGAAAATACTATTTAGTCTCTGCATTTAAGAGGATGAAGCCTAATGGGATCTTGACAAGTGAACAAAAGGCTAAAATGCAGAGTGGTGGAGAAGTATCAAGTAAATGGTCAGAAACATGAGAGATTGTTTTGGCAAACAATGTCAATCAATCCCAGAAGGTAAAGGAGAGGGCTGGAGAAATGGGGTTGGGAAGGTAGATGGGTCAGTGCCAGGTTCCTGAGGAACTACAAGTGTCATGGTAGGCCTTGGGATGTTGCAAACTTTCTTGTGCACATGACACTACTGCAGATTCTCTCACTATCTGGTAGAGCAGTTCCCTTTACTATTTTGAAGGCAGTATTTATAGGTAATGGAGTCACCATATACAATTTTCAATTCCATCTTAACACACCCTCTCGCTCTGTATCTTTTAATGTACCAGAACCATTTTAGGATTTAATGTGTTGTAACATGGCAAATAATTCTAAAGAACAAGAGTTAGGTGAACACAGATGAGAATCCTCCAAAACTACTGCTTACAGCAATGGTGAGATGAATGAAGGTGAAGTGGAGAAGTGAGACTCAGATCACACAGGTCCTCATCACCCTAACCAGAAAGCTCACAGGAGAAACCAATTTGATTTTCCGTATAGATTCAGATTGGCATGACACCAAAGTATGAAGAGGTGTCCAGCATCTCGTTAGGGGTTTTTTCTTCCTGCTCAGGAGGATGTAAGCCACCTAAGAAATCAAAGTCTAATTAGTGAATAACAAAAGATAAAGTCAGAATTAGTTTTAAAGGATGGAGCACCTAATAGGTCCAGTCCACACAGGAGCTGGAGCTAGACAGAAAATGGCTCCCATTGTTTATTTAAGGGGGTACCTCAAAGGCAAGGATAAAATTTCAGGGGTAGAGTCTTGCTTCATGGTGTCTTGCAGTTAGCAAGCTGATTGGCATCTTGGCAGGCCATCCTCATCTCTGAGAGGCTGTATGGCTTTAACAGTTCACTCCATCTCCTGTGCTATGGGGGACCTGGGAAAGAGCTTGCTTGAATAGGGCTCATAATGTGTCTGGGCAATCAGCCAGAGGAAATGTCCACTGGAAGTTTCCAGACACCAGATTCTCCTATTCACTAGGCTGTGAAGCTGATGTAGTCCACACACAACCCATGTATGGCTCTCGACACTGAATAATTTTGCTTGTTTTTGAATTCTATTGTTTCTTAAGTATTGTGATTCTATTGTTTCTTAAGTATTGCATCCAGGAAAAACTGAAGGAATAGTACTCTGTGAATAAGGTTACAATATTTTCTACATGGTAAAAATATTTAAAGTGACTCAAAGACTTAGCGCTGTAATACCATTATTGAGACTGATTATGAGGTCAAGCATAACAAGTTACAGAATTCTGCAGAAAGTGTAAGTACAAATAATATATATATAAAAATTAAAAATACACCCATGAGAAACTACTTTCAATCTCTAGTATAAATATATACATGGAACAAAAATGTGGAGAAAAGCTTAGTTCTAACCCTTCTTTATGCCTCTGGAAAGTCACTTAACTTCTTATGCATTGGAACAACTGGACTACTGTATTTTAAAGAATAGCAAAATGCACATATGTGTGTGGTCTCTTCATTTGAAATTTGATCTCACCATTAGAATGATACACAATCAGCTGTATGTTTTCTTTCCAGCCTCTGGTCTACTTGAGTAAATCCATAAGGTCTCTTTTGTCCTTTAATATCAACTTCTATAGATTTACAAATTAAGGCATCACAATTTTGCAGTATTTTAGATTCTCTAAGGATTTATTTAAATGATTGCTTTGAATGGGTTCTATTGTTGTGAGTGAAATAAAGAAAAAAACCTTAAATTAGTAAATTCCAATACTTTAAATGGTGACTTCTTAGGAATTTTGGATCAGTCTCTATAAAGCACCGAATCTTGCTCAGTGACAAGGAATGATCTCTGTGATCTGAGACACAGCAAAACCCTCAAAATGTTATGATTCATCTTTCAGAAAAGGAAAACTTTAAGTAAAAGTCTATTACATCTTATATAGGATCTAGAAAATATTTCTTAGTTGCTTCTTTATTACCACTGAACGCCTAGATGCTTAACTATGAAACAGCTGATATAGAGAAAGGGACATCTCAGCCTCTACTCCAGGAGCCCGTGAAGATAGTTATCACCCAGACTTGTTTCATTGCCTAAATAGCATTTGCAGCAATAAGCCACTTTATCATTAAAATACAACAACCAGTTAAAGGGCATGGTCATTATCAAGGTAAAGTAATAATTTGCCTCTTAAAGAACAAATAAATAAAGAAAATGTACTGTTCCAATCAACACACATGTTCATAAAAAGTTGTAAAAGAACTTCACATTACATTTACAAAGTTCTCACACATTTTAAGAACTTAAATAGTTATTAGCTTGGTTTCAAATATTTAACTTATTATAACAACAGAGGATCATTCCAGATTATTCTATGGCTAAGCTACAATGTGAAGCAGTGGAAGCGTCACACAAAGAATCACTTAATTTCATTTGTCCCATGAGAAGGCATGTTTAAAAATCAATGTACATATATATCTTAAGATCTGTCAACATCAAATTTAATTAGTAAAGCTGAAAATACTTGTCAATACAAGTGATAGTACCTATTAAGATATTCTTCCAAGTAGATAACATTCTAATGACCAAATTGATTTAAAAAATAGATGTTTAAAGAAAATGGAGTTTAAGAAGCACCTTAATGTGCTGGTTAATAGCTGCCTGCTGAGCAAGACGGGCTGAGCTTGGTTCCTGGCTCCCATGTTTCCATGGTGACACTTGCTGGCTGTATGACCCTACCAAGCCCTCTAAGTGTTCATCTGTAAAAGTGATGATTGGTATCCAATATGTAGGTGACCATGGCAGGAAAAGGAGATTCTGTTGGATACAACACGTAGGAGAGTATCTGGCAGGTTCTAGTGGCTGTAACATGTTTGCTCTTATTGTTTTTTAATTTTTTAATTTTCTTGATGGTTAAAATTTTGATTAAAATCACCCTTACATTTTAATGTTCCAACTTTATTTATCTCTAAGACACAAAATGGTGACTGTCACAAATAAAAATGAAATTATGGGTAGTTTCTAGTTTCATTATTAGCAAATGCCAGTTGGTTTATAAAGTGATTTTCAGTTTTCTTATGTCACAGATAAAAGAAACCAAAAATGTTGCTGATGTTTGCTTTTAATTGGGTAAAAAAATATATCCATGTGTAAAGTTTTGAAATGTATTTTAGGATTGTCAAGGACACCAGGTTAGAAAACTCTTAGATAATTCATAATTTGTAGTGGATGGACATGTTTTGTCCTTGTGATGAAAATAAGTCATTTCATATGTTGAATAAAAATTCACATTCTTTATGTGTCATCTCTATAGGCAAATAATTAGTTATGTCACAATGTCATATAACATACATGATAAATGTAACATTATTCTCTGTCTGTGAAATACCTTAAAGTTTTAACAATAAAGTATACAATATGTGTACAGAATTTAATGCTAAGATAACTGCATAATTATGAAAAGCTTAAACAAATCTAAGTAACAAATCATCTTAACTGGAGACTAAGAAATAAATAGATTTCATCAATCACTAAAAGATGTTCCTTTTGTCTATTCAGAGCAATTGAGTAGTGAGTTGTTTTCCTCTGAGGAAAATAATTCCTATTGAGTGTAAAATATTTTGTCTCCAACTTCATTCTGCCTTGGTGGTCACAGTAATGCTCAAACTTTAAAACTATAGTGTACTAAAGATTAAGAGTGAAATCCTCATTTTGTTACTTAAGAAGTATCAGTGCTCTATTAGTAGTTTAATAGAGTTTTGTTTCCATGGCCACACTAGCTTGGGAAAATGCAGCAGTGGGGTCAGATTGCTTTCCTTGTCCACTCTGAATTTTAGAACTTCATGCCTTTCCAAACCCTTCCATCTTCTCAACCTACTCTTCTTTTTAGGGATAAAACATTGGGCTACAGGCATTTCCACTGAGAGATATTCCAAGGGTTGCCAATATTTTTAAAATTTTATTATTTTTTATTAATGCATTATAATTCTACATATTGTAGGCTTCATTGATAATGCATTCATGTATACACATGGCATAATTTTGCTCCATTACATAAATTGCCCCAGTAACTGTACTTTCATTCCCCCTTTCTCTTTCTCTTCTTTAATGACCCCTTTCTATTTATTAATTCTTTAAATTGGTGTATTATAGTGATAGTTAAAAATAAAAGTGCTATTCATAGAGATAGTTTCACACAGGCACATGGCATTATTTAGTCAATTTTATTCTGCAGTTCTCCTTTCCTTTCTCTCCGCCCACCAAGTTTTCCTACCTTATTCTACTGTTATCTCTTATATTTTTCATTTAAAAAAATCTTTATTTCGCTCCATATTCTTTTAAAGAAACCATTCCACCTTTGACTACTTTCTAAGTCTGGCTAATTTCACTTGGCATGATGTTCTCCAGTTCCATCCACTTAACAGCAAATGGCATGCTTTTTAAAAATATGGCTGTTATAGACTGAATTATGTTCATCCAAAATTCATATATTGAAACCCTAACCCGTAGGACCTCCAAATGTGACCACATTTGGAGGTAGAATCTGCAAAAGGGTAATTAATTTAAAATGAGGCCATTAGGGTATGGCCAAATCCAATCTGGCAGATGTCCTTCTAAGAAAAGGTTGTGACAGAGAGACGTCAGGGATGAGAGCTTACAGAGAACAGGCCACATGCACACATGGCAAAAAGGAGGTCACCTAAGGGCTAGCCCCGGGGAAAGGCCAAACCTGAAAACCTCTTCCTACAAACTTGGATTTGAAGACTCCAGAATTGTAAGAAAATAAATTTCTGCTGTTTTAGGGTTTGAGTAAGTGGCATTTTGTTATGGAAGACCCAGCAATGGCAATCCAATTTTTCTAACACAATTTGTTGGAAAGACCATCAGTTCCCTATTGATTATCTTTGCTCCTTTGCTGAAATTCAATTAAATATAAGTGGAGTGATCTGTTTCTATTCCATCAGGCTATCCTTGTCTCAGTACAACACTGTCTTGATTATTAAGCTTTTATCAGAGCAAATTATATAGGGTTTATCCTCCAACATTTTGTTTTTTGTTTTTTGACTATTTAAGGTAACATAATATAAATTATAAAATAAGCTTTTTCAATCCCACAAAACATTCAAGTTTTTTTTTTTTTTGGCATTGTTGGATTCTATATATCCAACAATGTGATTTGAAAGAAAATCACATTTAAAAATTTAATCTTAAAGTCAACATATGCAGATTTTAGGACCAATTTGTCACTGATGCAGAATCTATCAAGTACTGACTAAAACAATTTTCAAGCTGAAAAGTTTAGCCAATATTCAGGACAAGTGAGGATAGTCCTGATTAGGATGCAAGCTTGATATTGCATACCCTAAAGTAGTTCTCCCTGGCATCCCAGGGATAGAATTTTTGTTGGAAAAAAAAAGAAAAGAAAAACACCTGACACTTGATATTTTTGTCACTATGATTAACCTTGGGAAAAAAAAAGGCAAAAGCTAGTATGATGCAGTACTTTTATTTGAGCAAAGCATTTTTTTTTATTCCTGGAAAATGCCATATCCCCAGTTTCATGGAAATGTTAGTCAGGTGGTGAGAAATTTGTGAAAAAAACTGTGAAAAACCCATTACATCCAAAATCCTTATCATCTCTTTGGAGAATAATTAAATGTAAAGAGATAGCTGAGAATCTTGTGGTATTTGGGGGAAAACAGATCCTTTAACCTGAGCATAGTCATCAAAATGAGCAAATAAGTAAAAAAAAAACTTGGAAAGAAATATTCATTATATGCACTATTAATAAATCATCATAAACTTCCCAGTTTAAAACATAGGATTGTTAGCATTACAGTTTTTATGATTCAGGAGTTCTGAGTCTTACATAACTATAGTCAGGAAATTAGCTGGACAGCTCTCATATCTGTATGCTGGACTGAGGAAGATTGTGCTTCCAAGAATACTCAGATTGTTGGCAAAACTCATGCAGTTGTGGTTGTGGAACAAAGAGCCTTGGCCTCTGCTGAGTACAGGCTTGTGTAAGCTCCTAGGGTTGCTCACCATCCGTAGCCATGTGAGCTTTTCCAACACAACTACTGACTGCATTGCACCAATACAAAAAGCCCCAAGAGTGGATTTGCTGGTGTAGAATTTATATAATGCAATATAGTCATAAGAGACACAGCAGGAGGAATCCAGTCCAAGAGAGAAACTAAGTGGAATTTGTACATGATTGACTGTAGCATTCCTGCAACTGTGAATCAAACTCGGACAGACACAGGTCTAGTCTGAACCTAAATATGAAGAGAGAAAGCTCTAGAAGAGATACCTCCATTAATAAAAATACCAGATATTATATTTCATATAACAAAGAAGCAAAACCAATAAGTTGCAATTTTGAATTCATAGGACATTAAAATTCATATTAGAAAGGAAATAATAAATGCTGTTATGATTTCACCAAAACTATAGTAAAAAATTTATTTTGGAGGTCAGTTAGAGAAGTGTATGAATGAGTTTGGATTGGGGTAGGAAAATAGACTTCCAGATCCTCATATTCCATATTGGAGAATTAATATATAAAAAGCCTAAAAATTTACCAAGGTCAAAATGGCAACAAAAGCATATTGATTAACTAATATGGCATTAAATGGGTGGAGTAAAGTGTGGCAAATCATGATGAGATGGAATGAGAGAGTAGGGAAGGCAGTGGATGTACAATTAGAAAGAGTAAAGAATTGCAATTTCACAATTTTTCCCAGTCCTCCTGTCATATTAGAAGGCAGTGAGAAGTGGGCACAGGACTTCACTAATTGTCTACTGCATGCCAGGCACTGTGGAGATGTTTTACCTAATTTCTTTAGCTAGCTACTCATGCTTGCTCACATTAACACTGTGATACATATTTCTTGCCCCACATCCCAAAGGAGGAGACTAATGATGAAACATTAAATAATTTACTCAAGCAAATGAAACCTCTTAGTGTCAGAGTCAGGACTGAATCTGAAAACCTCAGCGATACATGGCTCTAGAATGAAGCCCTGCCCAGCACCTACTCTGTGCTAGTGGAGTTTTCCTCATTTAAAAATGAAATCTCCTTCATTATGTTAATTAAACATGTCATCTATAAACATATAACTTTCATTTATTCGGGAATAGACAATTCAAAGATAAATGTCAGCTTTACTGTTATAAAATGTCCAAGCCCAGAATTTTATATTTTTTCTTCATTGAATTTGATTTGCTCAAACTAGAAAAAAGACATTAATTAAGTGTGGATTTTTAACTCAAAAATATTTTGCTAGGTTTAAGTACTGGGTTCTTATGTGATAGTTAGTCAATAATATGGCATTTCTATTTATCCATGCTCTTTGATTAAATCTTAAGACATGATTTTTAGCATTCAATCAATATTTAATAGACTGATCAGTGTAGAGTTGCTATTATACTAAATTTTTTTACGAGAACTTGCTAAAATGACCTTAAATAGACCTACAGTTGGGTTTATATATTATATCAATTTTGTGAAGAATTGGTTTGTTCTAATTTGTTTGTCACAGTTGTAACTTTGGGCATTTTGAAAGGATCTCAAATGCACAGGATTCACCCTTCATTCTCTGCTTTTATTTCAGTGACATAAGTAAGGGTGTCAAAGAAGAGTGAAGCTGATGAATTTTTAAAGGGATTAACAGCCCGTCAGTGAAATGCTTCTAGTGGGCTCATTACAGGCACAAGGGACAGTCTTAGAGACTCATAGTGGGTGAAATGAACAGAGTACCCTATTGCTGAAGCAAGCCTGGGCCACATTTTCAGTGTACAAGTGGCAGAAAAAACTCAGAGTTCACGGCCTCTGGTTTTCTTAGAAGTTCCTGGCCTTCATTGCTAACAAAACCCAAAACCAAATGCATGCAAACATGTGTGCTTGTATTGTCATTTTCAGTTTTTGAACTTGTCAATGAAAGTATGTTTGTTTGGATCATGAACGATCACAAACAATCTTGTCAAGGCATGCAGATGACTTATATTTAATCCTTAAGCTTATTTTTAAATGAATAAATAGAGCCATCAGTATTTCTGACTATAAATGGCAAGCTTTTATGAAAAAGGTGTGTAAGAATATATTTTTTGTTTTTATAAAAATATACTTAATTTTCTATGACATTTACATTTCATGAGAGGTTTTATGAGTAAGTTAAAATGAAAGAGGTACAAATATAGATTTTCCTCAAGCACTATAGCTCTGTTGTTCACTAGGGCAGTATGTGTGCTTGTACTTGCACAGGCAAGAGAAGAATTTTATGCACATAGTGTGAGACACAAAGGTTTTGCACTAGATTGGATTGATACCTGTCTGTGACTCACTAGCCTGATGGATTCTCACCAGTCTCTTTTCCTATTTCATTGACTAGCCTCATTTAATCAAACACATGATGAAGAGAGTAAAAAGAGACCAGCTGAGGCTTAAAACCTTTGTTTATCTTAATAGGCCAGGTTAGCATTTTGCAAATGTTGGGTTTCCAAATTAATAATCCTGTTGAGGTCATCTAGCAGCAGTAGCTATTAGATGACGTAATTTAGAATTTGATTTGCTTCCTAGGTAAAGACAAACAAATCACATTTGCCTTATAAAATATCTAACATCATGAAAATAATGCCTCTGTTTTGCTTTCTCACCCAAGGGCATTTCGCAGAATTAGGAGTCAAGGTTACTGTGACAGTCCTCAAGCTGCAGAACAGTGGAGCCACAGAGGCATTCGAAGCCTCCTTTTTTCGCTTATTAGTTGATAGCAAGTGATAAACATGCTAGTAGAAGTATTTGTGGCTTTGTATTGTGTTGGGAGAAATAGAATTCCCTGATATTACAGCTGCACTTTTGATTTGTCATTTATTTGGAATAAATAGAGGGTGGTGTGCCAGTTGCTATGGAAACCGGCTCTACTTTAGCGCAGTACAAGACCTTTAAGCACGTTTGAAATTGCTTTCTTCTCATTATGTTTCAGCACCAAAGAAGGTGTAGTGTGCAATTAAACAGAAATGAAGGTTTAATTAAAAAATTAAATTAAATTTTCTGGATTGTCCTTCATGTACAATAAGCTTTGGGGGGGGGGGGAAGAGTGCGACATATGAGGTGCAATGTGTATTTTGAAAAGAGAAAAGGATCGTCATTTTACTGCTGTGTGTGTGTGTGTGTGTGTGTGTGTATGAGAGAGAGAGAGAGAGAGAGAGAGAGAGAGAGAAATAGAGGATGATCTTGTACAGAGCTGTTTGTTACAAAAATGCCGATTCCATGTAGAACATTCTGAAAAATTACTAAAAATATTTAAGACTACAAAAAGAAAAATTGTGTTTGAATTCACTTACAGGTTATAAACTGACATAAAGAAAGCTAAATATTATGCAAAACAAAAATTTCCATTTTGTAAAAATATTTAGAGATAATTTCAAGGTAAATGTGTAAAAATGTGATACTGATATACACTCAGGGACTGTAAAGATGGGCATTAAGAAGCGAGAATGTAGGCATATGAAGAAGCAAAAATATAAAGGTTTTACATGAAAGCAAAAAGCAGGCTCTGAGAGGAAAAAAAATAAGTGCAGGTTTTTTTTTTTAAAAAACAGTATTCTTTAGCTTCTGAAATTGAAAAACCTGACATAATAGTTGCATGTATTGATTATAAAAGAACACAGAAATATAATTATGGACAATTATTAAAGGGTCTCAAGGGATTACCTTAGTTATAATCATATGTTAAAACCTTACCTTCCTCTTTACAATATCTGATGGGTTCTGCCCACATTGCTTCAGGCCCTGTCTGAACCATTCTGGGGGTAACCAGTACAAAATAGCTTTTATTACACTTTATATAGAAGTGAGATTTGTAAAGTCACCTATGGAATATCAGGAAAGCAATATCCTCTGATTTCTAATAAATAGAGCCTTTTCATTTCTAGACTCAATTTTCAAATTATATTCTGTTTGTTTTTTCATTTTCTTTTTGACTAACAGAGAGAGGTAACAATAAAGCATTATGATTTATCTGTTCTTCAGAGTTATAGAAAGTATGTAAGGAAATGTGCTTTAAAAATAAGGTTCCTTATTGTTCTCATCATCCTATTGTATATATTTGTTTCTTACAGGTTAAAAGTAGTTTGTGGTTCATCGAATAGTCCAGACACATTTGCAAAGATTTGATTTATAGGTAATTGCAGCATCCCTTCTATGTGCTATACAGGGCCACTATTTTTGTAGGTATGATATATCCACATAACGAGGTGCTATTTATGTTTAGTGGTTCTCTGTTCAATCAATCCCTTACTGGCGAGAAGCCCTAGTGGCAATCAAGCCCTGTACTATAAAAAGATTGCACAGAGAACTGGAAAGATTGCTCTGTAATAATGGAGCTTCATTGGTAGTGAACAGCTGCTGGCCCAGCAGTCCTGGGATTTCCATGAGGCTTCGATGAATATGTTCACAGCATGCTGAGGCTGACTGCACGCTGCTCAAGTGCTGCATCGCCAGCTCCCTGTCGGCTGGCGTGTGCTGGCTACATCCTATTTAATACAGAGACTCTTAAAGGAGAGGCTTTATGCTGCTGTCAAATAAAAAATTATGCTACTTTGTGTATAATCAATGCCTTCCTAATGTCCCCTACAGAAATGAGAACTTTGCAAATAATATTATGTGAGTCCTATTTTATTCCTTATTGCCAAATATGAATGATCTCTTTTATCAAAAGTAATGGTTAAGTAGCTATATTGCAAAAGATAAAGGAGGGAAACTGCTTAAATTATTTCAAGATGTATTGTCATGAGATGTAATAAGGCCTTATCTCTTGATGGAGATAACAGTCATATCAAATGTCAATGAAGTGGAATGCGTAGAAATCTAAACTTTCTTTTTGTCTTTGGTTTAAAGGAATTCTGAACAAGTAGTAAGCACCCAGGAATTTCCCACTGATATCAAACTTTATGCTTCAGAATTCCTAAAGATAGTGCCCTGGCCCAGAATGGTAAAAGTTTGGTTCTCAAAGTTTTTGCAATGATACTAAAATAAACACCAATGGAGCCAACTTAGAAGAATAAAGAATGTCCTTTGGTTTCACACATAGTAGTATCTCATTTTTATGACTGAATAATATTCCATTTTATAAGTACTGGAATATCATATTAATATAATTAGCATTTTATAATTAGCATAATATTATATAAGTAATAGAATGTTGTGTTGGTATAACTGGAATATTATTTAGCCTTAGAAAGGGATACTAACACATTTCTTTATCCATTCATTCCTTGATTAACACTTAGGTTATTTCCATATCTTGCCTTCAGTGTATCCTGTACATGGGGGTGGAGGTATCTCTTCAACATAATGATTTTATTTCCTCTGGATATTTACCCAACAGAAAGATTGCTGGGTCTTATGGTAGTTGCACTGTAATATTTTAAGGAACTTCCATTTGAGTTTTCCATAATGGCATTCTAATTTATATTCCCAGAAACAGTATACAAGGGTTCCCTTTTTTCCCCATCCCTACAAATACCTGTTATCTCTCATCTCTTTAATAGGAGTCATCCTAACAGATGTGAGCTCTCTTTGTGATTTTTGTTTGCATTTCCCTGTTGGTTAGTGATGTTGAGTGGTTTTTCTCACACATCTTTTGGCCATTTTTTATGTCTTCCTTGAACAAATATTTGTTCAGGTCCTTAGCCCATTTTTAAATTGGGTTATTTGTTTTTGTTCTCTTCAGTTGTGTGAATTCCTTCTGTATTTTAGGTATTAATTCCTGATCAGATATATGGTTTGCCAACATGTTCTCCTAATTCACAGACTGGCTTTTCATTGTTTGATTACATTTTTTGCTGAAGTATTATGTTAAGTGAAATAAACTAGACACAAAATAATAATTTAGCATGAACTCACTCATATGTGGGATGTAAAAATAGTCAAATACATAGGAAAAGAAAGAATAGGGGTCACCAATAATAGAGATAGGGAGAAATAGTGGAATGTATGTCAAACAATATAGACACATAGCTATATACATAATTGGAATATTATAGCTATATAAGATGAATGAGTCTAGAAATCTAAAGTACAGCATGAGGATTATAATTATAATTCAATATAATTACAATTATAATACTGAAATATAATATAAAATCTGTTCAGGTAATTTTGGGTGTAGTCACCATACACAAACACAAAGGTAACTATGTGTAGAGTTGGATAAGCTAATTTACCTGACTATGTATATTTTACTGTGCATATGTATGTTGAAACATCATGTACACCTTAAATATAGAAATAAAAAATATATAAACAGGCTGTACTCACTTTAGTAAATTTTAGATGAAGTGTAAAATTAATAGAACACAGTGCACAAACTACAGGAATGTAGTGCTGTGACAGAGAAACAGGATTGGAGGGGAATTTTAATTCTTGTTCCAGTATCTCATATTATAATATATTGGTTTAGTTGATTTGTAGATTTGTTAGTTGATAACGATTTGTATAAGAGTATCTTTCATTACCTTGTTCTAAATTTTCTGCCAATGGGGAAAGTTTACATATAAGACAACTGAAAACCACATTTTCCCCTCAACACTGATTGCACACACACAAAACAAAATAAAACAAAAATGAGAGCTGGGCATGGTGGTGCATGCCTTTAATTCTAGTGGTTTAGGAGGCTGAGGCAGGAGGATTTCAAGTTCAAACCAGCCTCAGCAACTTAGCAAGCCCTAAGCAACACAATGAGACCCTGTTTCTAAATAAATATAAAAATGAGCTGGGGATGTGGCTCAGTGATTAATCCCCCTGTGTTCAATACCTGGTACCAAAATAATAATAATAATAATAATAATAATAATAATAATAATAATAAAACAAAAACAAGTAAAAAAAATTGGCTACCTGGGCTCACCATCTTATGTCAAAAATAATACAGTTACATGAATGGTGGCAAGTGCTTCTACAGAGATTGATCAGAGCAGTGAGCAGGAGCCATGGTCATGAAGTTCTTTGCAGGCAGAGTTGGGGAACATGAACTTTAAGAGTAACTGATAAAGTGTGAGTAGCACCAGCATTCTCCTTACAAACACCACCCTAGACTATAGAATACACTCTGCCCTGGACAGAGATACGGGAGCAAGGAAAATGAAAATAAAGTCTGTCACAGAATCCCAGGAGAGCAATGGTAGATTTCAGAACTACAGAAGTGATTCAGTGAAGGAAGTTATTGGAACACTAATGAGAAAAAGAAAACATAAGAGAGTGTGCTACACAGGATGATTAATCAAATGTGAGCATTTGAAATAGATGAAGGAGTCCAGAAAGATAACCAGACTTATGGGCTGGTAATTGGAGGAGAGAAGAGATCCTGATAAAATTCAAGGGCAGGGCTCTGGCTCAATCCTGACTTCAATCACCGAATTCAGAGCTGACATAGGATGAGATAGAATCATTGGCTAAGGGTATTTCCAATTTAATGGAAGTCAATAAAATATTATTAACAGATAATTACAGTTTCAATTCAAAAATAATAGATAATTTATAAGAACAAAAATGTCTTGTGAAAAAGTAGTGTCTGTGGTCCTTGGCTTTATACTTATACAAAGGTAGCAAAAAAAAAAATCCCCATTTGTTTAAACAATCATATTTTTGAAATCATATTAAATAGTAACTTGCCTGGTAAGTTTTGTGAGAGAAGATTTTCAACTGACACCTATTTCTAAATATTGATGAGTCATGATTCACAATTCACAACATGTACCCAGTGTGAAATGATCAAATCTGGGTGATTTACATTTCCCTCTCCTCAAACCTTAATCATTGCTCTGTGCTGGGAACTTCCGGATTCTTCTTTAGAGAGTTACTCTACTTCCAGATTCTTCTTTAGAGAGTTACTCTACTGGGCCGCAGAACACTGGAACTGATCCCTCCCTTCCAAGTGTCTTCTGGGACTGTTATCCAACCTCCCTGTGCCCCCCATCGTCCTTACCCCTTTTTAGTCTAGTTTTTTACTTCATTCTCCTCAGAAAGAAATTTTCCTAGGCCATCAATTTTCATATTTTCTTTGTAACATTTAAAATATTGTGCTAGTTCCCTTCACTTGGATTTTGCTCTTTCTTCTCCTTTCAATAAGAAAAAGAAAGCCTTCCTGGTTATGTTTATTGTAATATTTTATTAGGCGATTGTAACAGTCTTTAGCCCAAAACTCAAATTTATTTAAAGGATTGGAGTTTTTTTTTTAATTTTTTCTGTCCCCAGTGACAGGTAGGGTGACTGGTTTATTCATACTTTTTAAATAAATAAACAGTCGGTACCAGAATACTTGCCACCCCATGCAAACATTCACATTAGACACAGAAGAAAATCAATGAAGTATATTTTGAAAAGTGAATGTAAATGTGCAGTGAGGCCTACATTTTATTAAATAAGTATTTAGTGAATATAAAAAGACATTCATCAATAAATAAAGATTAAGCCAAAATGCTTTTGAAATTATTACAATTTTGGATCACTTATCTGTTAAATAATTTATAGCTCTTACTTCTCTTTGGCACAAAGTATTTCTCAAAAGGAGTATTAGTTGGAACTTAGACATTTACCTAATCATTCTATTTTTGGGCACTGAAAAATATGTAATCTGTCCAAATAAGGCAACACAACTGTGAAGTTCATGGATGAATGGCCTAATTCTATTGAACCATTTAAATATAATCCCTGCATTGTACACTAAAATTCCAAATGAGCAAGTGCATAAATGAAGAAATTACTGAAGTGAGAAAGAATGGTTACAAACTATAGAATTAAGTAAGCCTCCATCTATCACTATGCATGAAACTCAATTCAAAGTGAAGTGGATCAGAGAAAAGGTACTAGAACAGAAATCCTATATCTAATAGAAGAAAAAGTAGGCATACATTTTCACCATGTTGGTCCAGGATCTGACTTCCTTAACAAGACTCCTAAAATGCAAGAAGTAAGATTAAGAATCAATAAATGGGATGGAATCAAACTAAAAAGCTTCTGCTCAGCAAAAGAAACAATCAATAACATGAAGAGAGAGCCTATAGAATGGGGTAAAATCTTTACCACATTCATCTCAAATATAGCATTAATCTCTAGGATATAAAAAGAACTCAAAAAACTTAAAACTAAAACAAACAAATAAATAAATAAATAACAAATAACAAATAACCCAATCAATAAATGGACTAAGGAACTGAATAGACATTTCACAGAAAAAACACCAGTCAACAAATATGTGAAAAATGTTCAGCATCTCTAGCATTTAGAGAAATGCAAATCAGAACTAACTCTAAGATTTCATCTCACTCCAGTAAGAATGGCAATTATTAAGGATACAAGCAACAATATATGTTGGGGAGGATGCGGGAGAAAAGTACATTCATATTGTTTTTGGGAATCCAAACTGGTGGGAACCATCATGGAAAGTAGTATGAAGATTTCTCAGAAAACTTGGAATAGAACCATCATTTGACCCAGCTATCCCACTCCTCAGTTTATAACCAAAGGACTTAAAATCAGCATATGACAGTAACACAGCCACATCAGTGTTTATAGGAGCTCGTTTCACAATAGCTAAACTATAGAACAAAGCTAGGTGCCTTTCAACAGATAAATGGATTAAGAAAATGTGGTATACATTCACAACAGAATATTACTCAGCCTTATAGAAGAATGAAATTATGGCATTTTCCAGTAAATGGATGGAATTGGAGGGTATCAAGCTAAGCAAAGCAAACCAATCCCCCCAAACCAAAAAGCCAAATGTCTTCACTGATATGTGGATGCCAATTCATAATAAGGGGGGATTAAGTTACTTTGCATTAAATAGAGGGGAGTGAAAGGAGGGGAGTTGGTAAGGGAGTAGGAATGATATAGAATGAATTGGACATTATTACCCTTTGTGCATATATGATTACACAACTGGTGTAATTCTACATCATGTACAACCAGAAGAATGAGAAGCTATTCTCCATTTATAAATGATGAGTCAAACTGCATTCTATTGTCATGTATAACTAATTAGAACAAATAAAAAATGCAAAAAACCCTACAGAATTGCCCTTATGAAACCATAGGCAAAGCAATATACCATATGGTAGCAATTACTGAGCACTAGTTAAATATTTTTATTTTACATAGATGTTGGGGTTTTGGTGATAACTGGGGAATAAACCTTACTTTAGTCATATTGTTAAAAGTATATAAAGTATATCACAGGATATCAGGAGAGCTGGAACTGCCCCATCCAGTGTAACTAGTCCCTAGGTATTGAGTGTTTTTAGGCAACAAGGTGGACCAGGATCTTCTTATGGACACTATTTTTCTAGGTAATAAAAAAATTCTTCAAGTGACTATTAGGAGTTAAAATAAATTATTGAATTATTCATTTTTAATTAATTTCTTTTAAAAGATAACATTTAAGCTATCACTCCTTAACTGTCAATTGTATGTATTAAAAGTTTAATTTTCGTTGATTTCAAACTACTTTATATTTATTCTTCTAAAATCATCAATTGAAGAATCCAGATGGACTGTAAGAATGTATTTGTCATTTTGTGTGACTCAGACTAAAGTTGCTTATTACCATTTTATCCTTTTTAGATAGAACATTGAGAAAGCCATATGAACCTGATTTTAACCAAATAGATTAGTATCTCTAACCAAGACTGACTTGCTAAATTTCATCAAAAAAATTTTTCAAGATGTGTAGTTGATGATAGCCTAAACCATCTTTTTTTTGTTCTTTTAGATATACATGACAGTATATTTTGACATTTTTATAAAATCTAGAATATATCTTGTTCTAATTGGGATCACTGTTCTGTGGTTGAACATGACGTGGAGATTCATTATGGTGTATTCATATATGTACACAGGAAAGTTGCGTCAGATTCATTTTGCTGTCTTTCATATTCCCATTCCTGCTCCTTTCCCTTTATTTCTCTTTGTTGAATCCACTAAACTTTTGTTCATCTCCTTCTCCACATTGTTGTCTATTAGCATAAACATATCAGAGAGAACACTCAACCTTTGGTTTTTGGGGATTGCCTTATTACACTTAGCATGATAGTCTTAAGATCCATCCATTTATCAGTAAATGTCATAAGTAATTGGTTTTTATGACTGAGTAATATTACATTGTGTATATATAGACCATATTTTCTTTACCCATTCATCTGTTGAAGGGCAGCTAGGCTGGTTCCATAGCTATTGTGAATTGGCACCAAAACATACATAAAGACCAATGGAATAGAATAGAAGACATAGAGACAAACACACAGATATACAGTTATCTCAAACTAGACAAAGTCACCATAAATATACATTGGAGAAAAGATAACCTCTTCAAAAAATAGTGCTTGGGAAACTGGAAATCTACATGGAGCAGAATGAAGTTGACCCCTATCTTTCACACTACACAAAACTTAATTCAAAGTGGATCAAGTATTGAAGCATTATGACAGAAACCCTGTGCCTACTAAAAGAAAAGGTAAATCCAACATTCCATCATGTTGGCTTAGGAACCAAATTCCTTAACAAGACTCCTAAAGCACAAGAATTAAAATCAAGAATTAATAAATGGGATTGTATCAAATTAAAACATCTTTTAAAATAAGTCAATCCCTTACTTTTCAATAGTTTACCTTAAAAGATAAACATTTGTAGTAACCACTGTTGTGTAACTACCCAAGTTAGAATACTACCTAAAAGAAGTCTTAATTTTGTTTGATACCTGCTCCTGCCTGACATATCCTATAAATCTCATGGAATAATAATAATAATAATAATAATAATAATAATAATCATAGGTGAAATAACAACAGAGTGGATCTCTTATATATGTCAGGCCAGGTTTATGTACTTTAAAAGTAGTTAATCTTCACAAAATTCCATGAGATGAAATCACTATCACCAATTTAAAGAGAACTTGGAGCAACCTGAAAGGTTCTGCAGATCCCCATAACAAAGCTTAAATTCTAATCCAGGAAGAGCCAACAAACAGTAACTTATTATATGCACCCAAGCTGCAGATGTGTTCTAAATTTCTAAGCCAACAATAGTAAGAGTTTTTCAAGAATTGGAATAAAATATGTTTTAAGCATTCAAGGACATAATATTCCACTGGAAATTCTTAGAAGTATTGTAGTTTTTCTTGACTTATGTATCTCAGTCTTCTGGGTATTTATTTACAAGGATAATTCAAAGAGGAAACATTAATTCCAGAGTTAGAATTATTCTTCTCTCTCACTGGACATGAAAAGAAAGCATGTTACTCTAAAGACTGTCAGTTGTATTAGAAGATAAAGCAAAGCTGGCTTAATGCAAAGCCTAGGCTCAGAGAACTATAGAAGCTGATAGAAACACCACAACTGTTGAGAGTATTTTGGACTATAAGCAGACTTTGAGTGCACACTCTAAAAAGACTGTAGAATTCCATCAACAAACAATAAAATAAAACATTCAATAAAAATATATTTCAATGGTACTGAAAAATAAGATTATAAAGCAATATGTGTGATATGAGTCCATATGGCTCACTGTTTGTGGGTGTGAGCTCATACCTTGTGTTTAAACACACACAGGTTCTTTTATGAACATATGTATCTGACTATTCCATGTTTATTCTCATGGCCCTGAGGTTCATGCTATATCATAAATCACTTAAAAGCTGAATAAGCCTGTAATATGCAATGACAAAAATATAATACCATATGTTAATATACTGATACATATGTAACATATTAATATATAATTAATAAAATATAAGTATTTTATCTTTTATCAATCACTCTTGGAAGAATTATTTTAAAGTCCTGCTTAGTGTTCCAATGTATGACTGAGGGTTCATTTTATTTGGCTCCATTTTTTACTGATTTGTAACATGTATAAGTAATAAATGTCAGTATATTTTCCTTTTATTTCATATATTGATGATTACTTTCTTGGGAAATAGGGGAAATATCATAGAGGATAAGAATCACATACATTTTAAGAATTTGATTTTAAGCTCAGGACTTTCTCTGCTCTCTTTCTCTTTCTTGTTGAAATAGGATTTCCACAGTCTGAAAGGCACGTATCTCAGTGTTGAGTGAATGTCATGTAAACCCATCCCACTGAGTTCTAGAAACATCCTCCATCCATCCTGAACGTTTCCTCAGGCCTTTGTCAGTCAAACACCACTCACTGTTGGCCATCACTGACAGAGACTGTTTCTTCCATTTCACTTTGGGTATGAAGAGTCATATACTCTTTTTGTTTTGATTATTTTACTCAACATAAGGTTCTTGAGTTTATTTCATGTTGTTAATGTATTACCAATTTTTTTATCAATAAGTAGTATTTGCTGTTGATGGATGGATACTTGAAATTTCTCACATGAGACCTATTATGAAACAATATTATTATAAACATTTTTATACAAGTATTTTTTGTGAAAGTGTCTTCATATCCTTTATATAAATATCCAAAAGTGGAATTGTTGGGTCCTCTGGTAGATGAATGTTTAACTTGCAAAATTCGCTTGCCATAGTGGCAGCATTGTATGTTCCCACCAGTGGTTTGAAATGGTCTCAGGTCCCCATATTACAATAGCAATTCCAAACTTATACACTGCTAGCAATTTCTAACTTTTAAGGATGGCATAAATTATATAATTATAAGATCTAGAAATCTTTATATATACTTGAATATACCACAAAAAAAGAGTGTGTGTGTGTGTGTGTGTGTGTGTGTGTATAGTGTGTGTGTGAAAGTGTCTTCATATCCTTTAGATAAATATCCAGATATATATATGCAGATCCCCATAACAAAGCTTGAATTCTAATCCAGGAAGAGCCAACAAACAGTAACTTATTATATGCACCCAAGCTGCAGATGTGTTCTAAATTTCTAAGCCAACATTAGTAAGAGTTTTTCAAGAATTGGAATAAAATATGTTTTAAGCCTTCAAGGACATAATATTCCATATATATATACTCGGTGACTTCATTGCCAAGAATACTAGAAGATGTTAAAAAGTCAATCTTAAACTGGGTACATTGATGCTTACCTGTAATCCCAGCAGCTTGGAAAACTGAAGTAGGAGGACTGTGAGTTTAAAGCCAGGCTTAGCAAATTAGTGAGTCCCTCAGCAACCTAGTTAGATTCTGTATCAAAATATACATATATATTTTTCATAAAAGATAATGTTTACAAGTGAGTAGCTTGTTAGCCTGCTTTCTGTCTACGGAAGTTTGGGGTTCCCAGGCTTAGTATCATTTTGTAATATATGTGATTATTAGTCCAATTATGATATATATATATATATATATATATATATATATATATATATATATATATCAGACTTAGGATGTGGCTCAGTGGTTAAGTTACCCTGGCCTCAATCCTTGGGACAGGGAAATATATATATCAACACCTAAATTAGATCTAGGCATGAATAAGACTCTGAGTGTGCCCTAGCATTCAGTTTCCTATAAACTAAACAAATGAGTTATCTGTATTCCCTTCTTCAATACACACACACACACACACACACACACACACACACACTGTAGCAACAACTCTAAGCCCAGGATCTCAACACCTAAACTAGATCTAGTTATGAATAAGACTATTTGAGTGCACCCTAACGTTCAGTGTCCTGTAAACTAAACAAATGATTTATCTGTATTCCTTTCTTCAAACACTCAACATATGATGGTGGAACAAGAATAAAACAACTACTACTCAAAAATGGAAAAGGAAGAGGCAAAGAGGATTTGCTGTTCTAAATTCTTAAATATATCTGGGCATCTGTAGGAAGTTCTTGGATTGGGACTCAGTTTTACCACTCTTTTATAGTTATATCCGTTTTTCTTGCCTTCACCCACTGTGCTCTGGGTTCTTCTACTTCCTTAACCCTTTATTACTCTCCCTTTTTCATAAAAGATATAAAGTGTTTAAGTGAATAGCTTGTTAGCCTGTTTTCTGTCTATAGAATTTTGGGGTTCCCAGGCTTAGTATTATTTTATATTATAGGTGATTAATAGTCCAAGTGTTCACACCAATACAATTCTTCTAAAACTTTGTAGATTTCCCATGAACATTCCCAAGTTACATCTTTTGACAAAAAATAGAATTCACAAATTCTTTCAGGAGAAGTCCTCCTCTGTTTTAGGTTTTTGCTGAGAGACAATTTCCCCAGCAATCTTAGATCTATAGTTTAAGAGAGAAGTTCAAGTTGGTGAATATTTGAAGTACTTCGAGTTATTTTTTTATACCACTGAATCATCTTCTGAGTCACTCCTTGATAATAGCTATTGATATTTGCTTCATAAAAACTATGATGAAATACTGATGAATGCATATGATGAATATGAAATTATGATGATATTTTACCTACGTGAGTCAGTACTTCAACCACAATGCATTAAATATTTATATGCAAAGAAAAACCACAAAAGAAGCTGTTTTCATCAGCTTTTTTGTTGCTGTGACTAAATGAGCTGACTAGCACAAGAGTAGAGGAGATATATAGGAACTTAGATGTATTTAGGAACTCACTGTTCCAGAGGTCTCAATCCATAGACAGCAGGCTCTTTTCCGTGGGGCTCAAGATGAGGCAGGATATCATGGTGGAAGAGTGTGGCAGAGAGAACCAGCTCACATAAAGATCAGAAAGCAGAGAGAGGTCTCTGCTTGACAGATACAAATATGTACCCAAAGCCACGCCCCCAATTCCCACTTCCACAGCTACACCTGGCCTGCCTTCAGTTACCACTAAGTTAATTCCTATCAGGGGATTCATTACTAATTAGATTAAGACTCTCACAACCCAATCATTTCTCCTCTGAAGCTTCTTGCATTGTTTCACATGTGAGCTTTTGGGAGACACCTTATATCCAAACCATAACAAGAGTATAAACCATTGACTTGTGAATTTAAATTTTCTTTCTTTAGGCAAAGGTTGTGTTCTTTTTTTTTTTTTGCATTATTTTATTTGTTTCAATTATATATGACAGTAGAATGCACTTTGATACATCATGTATATGGAGTATAATTTCTCATTCTTCTGGTTGTACATGATGTAGAATCACACTGGTTTTGTAGTTAACATATGTACATAGAGTAATAATGTTTGATTCATTCTTCTATCCTTCCTACTCCCACACCCCCTCTTCTTCCTTCAATTCTCTCTATCTAATCCAAAGTAACTCTATTCTTCCCTAGAGCCCCCCACCCCATTATGAATTAGCATCTGCATACCAGAGAAAACATATGGCCTTTGATTTTGGGGGACTGGCTTATTTTGCTTAGCTTGAAATTCTTCAGCTTCATCCGTTTACTGGCAAATGTCATAGTTTCATTCTTCTTTAAGGCTGAGTAATTTTCCGTCACACACACACACACACACACACACACACACATATGCATATATATATGTGTGTGTGTGTGTGTGTGTGTGTGTGTGTGTGTATATCACATTTTTCTATTCATTCATCTGTTGAAGGGCATCTAGGTTGGTTCCTTAGTTTGGGTATTGTGAATTGAGCTGCTATAAATAATGATGTTGCTGCATCACTGTAATATGCTGATTTTAAGTCCTTTGGGTATAAACCAAGGAGTAGGATATCTGGGTCAAATGGTTATTCCATTCCAAGTTTTCTGAGGAATCTTTATACCACTTTCCATAATGGTTGCACCTATTTGCAGACCCAGCAACAAATTAAGAGTGTACTTTTCCCCCTACATTCTCGCCAACATTTATTGTAGCTTGTATCCTTGATAATTGCCATTCTGGCTAGAGGGAAATGAAATCTTAGAGTAGTTCTGATTTGCATTTATCTAATTGTTAAAGATGTTGAACATATATATATTAAGCTTCCAGGTGCTATAGTTTCTAACTCTATTCTTAAAATGCCATTACGTTAACAAAATGAACAACTAATCATTCTTCTAATTTTTTGAGCAAAAGCTCCCTGAATTAGAAATTTCTCTCAACCTGAAATGATAAATATAATTATTCATAGAGAATTTATTTGTATTTCTGTTTTTGAGGAAGAAAAGGGAAACACTAAGGAATTATTTTTTCTAAGAGTATTTCAATATGTTATAAACAATTTTCCTCCACTATAATTACCATAAAAACCTCAAAAATTGTGGATGAATGAAAAGCTAGCAAGATGAAATAAGCATGGAAACTGGTTTTAATAACCTTAGCTATCAAAGTCATTGTGAGTAACTAGAAATGCTTCATTCAGAACTGTTTTATAGAGTGATTAAGTGTGATTTGTATAATTTTCTTTTCAAGTAAAAATAGATGTAAAATATTTTGGAAAATGAAAGCAGAAAAGTACATCTGAACAAAATATTTCAGAAAGTAGCATAGGAGAATTAAATTTATATTTTATGTAATTTTATGGAAAATATATCTGAAACAATTTATCCTACTTAATTATTGATCAAGTCTTTAAATCATCCATTCATTCAACAAATAATTTCAGCCAGATCTTTGCCAAGTTTTAGCATGCAAATCCTTATATATTTGCCAAAACTGAAATTGGTTCTATTGAAAGATGTAATAAATAAATAAACATTCTACATGTAACTACATCTGAAAGCCACAATTCAAAAAATAATGAATGATTCATTTTATAGTTGAAATTTTGATGTATCTAGGAGTCTAATAGACTTTTATAAATGTTGCTTTTGTTTTTTAAAATTGCAGATGCTGAAGAGGCTATAAATAGTACAAAAAGATAGGATGCATGTTATAAATTTTTTCAGATCTTTGACCGTATTTTAGCAAGTGAAACTAAATGAGACAAGCTATTTATATAAGCCAATTTTATAATGAAAACACTTTCCTCAGGACTTACTTCTAAAGTAGAATAAGCATCTGAGAACACTGATTGGAATAGATGGCAGTTTTTACATATATGAAGCAACAGAGTTTATGATTGTTTTATGTTAAATGGGACTCCACATATTTTCTGATGCTATCGCCCACTGTTCTCTGTCTATCTCTGAGCAATGATTGAGCTTCAGAGCTCAGGAACGTGGGTGGTTCTTTTCATGGTTTTGAAGAAATCATAGCATAGCAGGAGAAACTAAAGAATGACAAAAAAGGTGACAGCTAATAGAGTTGACTGGTCTGTTCCTTCCCTCCCTTTTATAATTCGACTTTTGCAATGCAGAGAGAATATGACGGTGGAGAAAACACAAGTTTGGGGATCCATCATCAGATGTGCTAGTATTTTTATATGATTAGAAATATAATTATAAAATATTGCATAACATTTGTACAGTTAAGAAGACTATTATTTTTAGGTTGCTTGATATGAAACATTGATCTAAGCATTTAAAAAAAAAAAAACCTATAACCGCTTGAGGTGGATATCCCTCAGTTCCCTTGAAAAGTAAATTTCCCATTTACAATTGTACATATAACATATTTTTGGGGGGTGTTGCCTATTGCAAAAGTTATTTTTAGTTTGGATATTAAAACGAATTACAATTCAAAGCATCCAGCTTGAGCACAAACTCTTGATTTATAAAATTACATCAGTCATATAATTATGGTGAAGAGACTATACACAGCATATAACATGATTTCAATCCTCATTTTACAGATTAGAAATTGAATCTCAGATGAGTTAAATATCTGCTCCAGGTTTACATGAACAGTATGACACAGAGTTGATTTGGAACTGGACTGGAGCCAAAACAATCTGGCCACCCTCAAGGACAATTCCAAGTTTGTGAAACATGAAGCTTAGAGAACACTGAAGGCTACCAATAAAAAATAATATTGGAACATTTTAAAAAACTGCATTAGCTAGAAATACAAGAAAATTGAATTTTTTAAAAAGCTGACAAATGTCACAATCTCACAATAACAGAAAAAAAGAAAACACTTTAAGTTAATGAATTAGCATGCATCTCTGGACACTTTGTCTTTTGATAAGTATTTTATAGTGGTATTTTTATTTTAGATAATAAATATCTGGTTTGCTCTTTGACATGAAAATTTCTTGTTTATTATTCAGTTTTAGAATGTGTAAAATATACAACTATCATTAACGAAATCATAGTAATTGTGCTGTAAATTTGTGCCATACCAATGCAGAATGTTGACTTTTGCCATTTTAACGTCTTCCTATGTGGGTCATTTACAGTTTTCTCCTGAAAGGAGAAAGCTTCTGTTTTGATTGATCCTGGGTGAGAACCCAATTCTCCATTTCTGACTATACACATATGATGATTGAAAACATCTCTATGGAGAACATAGAATCTAACATTTCATATTCCATTTTTATTCTGGGACCATATGTGTCCCCCTATGGTTACCTAGTCACTGGACGTGAGTATGTGTCCTAGTATGTCCTGCACAATCCTTGTTTACACAGATTGCCCCAGTATGTTCATTTCTCCTTCCCACTTTAATTATCAAATGTCTCTTAATTTGGAAATAACTGTCCAAATGTCCAAATTTTCCAAATTGAACAAGTGATCACTTATAAAACCAGACTGAATCAATCCTTAATACCATGTTGGCTGGGGATAAAATTTATTGAAACTATCACAAATATACAATAGCAAACCACTAGTTATATTGACTTCTATGTGCTCTGCTTCCTTAGAAAAGTATTGAATTTTTATGGAATGGTTGAAGGGTAATGGATTACTCAATTTTCTTTAGCTAAAATTGAGTGGAAGAAGAACAACAAATAGATCCATAAATAAAAGGGGAAAACCTCATGAAAACAATAAAAGATATATCTTCATCAACAGTCTATTAACTCTGAAAAGTAGAAACCATCATAAAACTCCCAAATTCAAATATGATGTGACATAAAGTCGTCACTGTCTCCACCTTTTCAGAGGTGAAGATAGTCAGCAAATTCCCAAAACTCACACTGTTGTTTCCACGCTGTCTGATTTACAGAGATAAGATGAATGCTCATTAAGTAGCCCAGTAAAATATCCTAGAGTAGGGACTCATATGTAACCAGCCTCAAATTTTCCAAGAGAAGTTTGGTAGGGACCTATGGCTTTGCAGGACTTCCTACTGATTTGCAGAAATAATCTGTTGTCCACACACCCTCCAACATAGGTGAGATGTAGAACCTGACTAGGAAGACAAAACACCTTTAACAAAATTTCAGAAGGGAGTGTGTGGACCTAACATCCTATAAAGGCTGCCATCCACCCATCTGCACTTCTCTATCTAATCCACTGGTTAATATGAGAAGAACATCTCTTGAAGTCAATCACAGCCTTTAAATTAATTGAAGGGTTAGAATGACTACATTGCTTATTAGACAACGAGAATACCAAAGGTATTTTGTGCAAGTCATATGGAAGCAGGGCTCACGTGAATGATGTTTGAAGTAGAAATCAAACAAACCAAAGCCAGAAAGAAGGAAAGGAAAAACATGCAGAAGGGTGGTAAATTCAAGTTAATTATTTTAAATGTTATTGAAATGAAACTTTATTTAGAAAGTGTTCACATACAAACCAGTAGTGATTCTTATTAGAAAGAACTTCAGACCTTTCAATTATTTTTCCTTGATACATAATTTAATCTTTCAAAATATTATGCATAGAGTACAATCTATGTATTTATAAATTGTGGATGTTATTGACTGCTTCTGATGGCAGGTAAGGATTTCAAAATAATCAAACCATTTCTTCTCTCCTGTCTCCCCATTAATGTCTGTCAGTTCAATATTTTTCCAAGAGACAATTATTACTTAATATTTTCATTATTAAGATGAGGTCATACAATGCGAATGTGTATTTTCTTTCCATTCAAAAATTTTTTTTGTTACAAAAGTTTCAATGTCTTGAAACTTTGAAAAAGTTTTCCTCTGTTTGTACTGATCCTGTGAACTTCTCCATAATTTTTCAATAACTTGATCAGACTGTGTCTGATCCTCCTTATTGCTGGCAATATCTCCCTCCTTGTCTTAAGCTTTCTGCTGTCTTCCCAAGCCAGACTGCTGCTTTCGAAGCTGCTCCAAGGTTGCTTCCCTGGAGTCTCCCTTCATTTTTTTCTCGTAGTACAGCTCCATTTTCTAATTCTGTTTGCTATCTACCTTTTTATTTTAAGAGAGCTGCTTCTATAGATTCAATAAAAATCGCATTTGATTGGGTTCCCACATTGAGCATCTGATCCAAAATAAAAATAATGCAATGGATTATAGCAAACCAAGTAACAAAGACCATAGTCTTAACATGTTACACAAAAGGATAGGATGGTGAAAAGAGAAAGGCAATATATGAAGAAAGAATGAGAAATTGCCTTTATTGCATATGCCATAATATTAATTTATTCAGGTGATGCTCATCAGTGAATACCAAAATCACTAGTTGAAAAGTTCATGGAAAATAGGGTATTCTTAAAGCATGAAAATATCACACAAAAATATTTAATAATAGCTAAGGAAAATGGAACGTCACAAATGACAAATTTGGCAGATTTTAACAAATCATTAATCTTCACCTCACCTGTGACCTGCTGACATTGCCGGCTTCATGGGAGACAACAGGAAGTGTTATGCCCAGTGCGGTGGGCAGGGTTTGGCTTGAGTGTCCCTCAAGGGTCCATTATGATCAGAAGCTTGGCCCCTAAGGTGGCACTGTTGTGAGATGGTGGCACTTTTGGGAAGTGGTGCCTAGTGGAGGTCATTAGGATGTTGTGGGTAGTTGGCAATAGGCCCGGCCCGTTAGTGTTTCTCCTGTGATCTCTTGGTAGTTTTCCTGTAACCACCTTGAATTCTCCCAAGGGTGTTGCTATATAAGGAACAAACCTGGATCCTTTCATTCTTTTCTGTACTCCTAGTTTGGGATGTTATCACTTATTCTACACACACTCCTCACATTGGTATCTGTCATCTGAAATGATATGACCAAGGGACCAGCCTCCCCACAAAGCCTGTGCTATCTGAACAAACTTCAAATCTGCAAAACTAAAACTTAAGTTAAACTCTTCATAAGAAACCTGTGTCAGGTGGGTCATCACAATGCTAGAGACCTGATTAATTTATCCAATAGCGTCAGCTGTGCAGTAGTATGACAAGAATGCTTAACCTGATCCAATTTGTGATATATTCTGCAATAAAAATTGCCTTGGCATTTCAGAATATCAGTCATATAAAATGAGGTAGGACAATCTGTTCTAGATTGAGAGGATCAGCAAATGCATGATCTTGTTTGGATCTTTGATAAGGAAACAGAGAAACAGAACATATTTGAGTGATAAATGACACTTGTAAATTGTATTTAAATAATGCTTTCTAAAATATTCAATAATATTTATGCAACACCTTATTCAAATTTCATGAGCAATAATGACATGACTGTGGTTATATTGACAAATGTTCCAGTTCAGGAGGTTTGTGATAAATAAAAGTCATAATGTCCATCTCTTACTTTCAAATGCTTCATCAGATAAAAACTGTACATGTGTATGTGTTTGTGTGTGTGTGTGTGTGTGTGTTTACTTTTTTTCTGTTTCTGAATCAATAATATATTTTTCAAGAAATTTGACTCTGTAACTAAGTGGTGAAATTCATGGTCATGCTATCTCCCTCCTATCTTTTGGATAAAGAATCTCTAGAGACACCACATTTTCATTTCATTCTTTCCTTGCCATCCTATCCTTTTGCATTTTTTCTCCCTGTGATCAGTCTTTCTACTGGTTTATCAGTTTGTTAATAATTGAGAAGAATCAGGATTTGGCTTTGTTGATTTTCTCTATGTTGTCTTCTTTGTAGTTCATAGATTTCTTCTTATTAGTATATACTTCTTTCCTTCTGAGTTCTTTAGCAATAATTTGCTTGACTTTTTGTTAGCTTAATGAAAGCATGAATCATTCATTTCAACTTTTCCTGTTTTTTTAATATTATATATCGGTAAAAACTTACATCAAAAACAACTGCATGCTAACTGGGTTCAAACCCCAATACCCCCTTAAAAAAAGCTACCTCATAAGTAAAATAGTTTTCTATTGTTTGCTACATAATATTGAAATGAACTGTGGAGTGCTGTACAAACTGGTCTAGGCTTTCAGTGGTTTTGCAACTCAACTCTTTTCTGGTTTCCTTCTGGGGTGTGGCAATCTCTGCTTTTTTTTTTTGTTTGTTTGTTTGTTTTTTGTTTGTTTCTTTGAGTGAGAGAGAGAGAGAATTTTTTAATGTTTATTTTTTTAGTTCTCGGCGGACACAACATCTTTGTTGGTATGTGGTGCTGAGGATCGAACCTTGGCCGCACGCATAACAGGCAAGCGCTCTACCGCTTGAGCCACATCCCCAACTCTGTTTTGTTTTCTTATTTATTTATTTTTTGTTACTGGGGATTGAACTCATGGGCACTTAGACACTGAGCCACGTTTCCAGCCCTTTTTATTTTTTATTTGAGACAGGCTCTCAATAAGTTGCTTAGGCCCTTGCCACATTGTTGAGGCTGGCTTTGAACTTGGCGATCCTCTTGTCTCAGTCTCAGTGCCTGGGATTACAGGCATGCAAGACCATGCGTGGCTAATCTCAGGGTTTGACTTGGAGTATAGCTGGTCTCTTTCTCCTCAGTTCTGAATGACTGCAGGAGATTCTGTTCTTGCCTTTGTGGGGTGACAGCTTAGCTCTTTAATCTTCCCTCCTGGGGACCTCAAATTATAGCCTGTATGTTGAGGAGAAGGTTAATATGCACTGTGGTGAGCTTTACCTTCTTGTGCAATCTTTCATCTATGCTTGGTAAGAAAGTGGGATATTTTACTCTCCTTTTTAAATTTTATTTATTTGTTTTTGTGTGGTGCTGAGGCTCGAACTCAGTGCCTCACACATGCAAGGCAAATGCTCTACAAACTGGGCTATAATCCCAGCCCTTACTGTCACCTTTTATTTAATATATATATATATATATATATATATATATATATATATATATATATATATATTAGTGCATTGTCATTATACATATTAGTGGATTCCTCCAAATACAGGGAAGATTACACTCCCTTTTAAAAACCTCCCACCAATCTCCTAGTCTCCCATGTCACACAGCAATTAGCAACTGCCCCATGGGGGAAACCGGCCATTTGTCCAGTTCCAATGTGTTCTAGTTTCCATGTGTCCTGTTAGTCTCATGCTAGCAATGGCTGGGTTTGGCTTTCCTCTTCTCCTGTGACAGGTTCACTCCAAGGCTATGCTTGTCCTAACCTGTGCTCCAAACTCGGGCTTTAGGAGATGAAAACTATTACCATTCTCTCTCTGCCTGCAAGTTTAGTCAGTTTCATTCCTCTTGCTTCTGTAAGTCTCTGATGTCTGTAAGTTTGCGTTTCAAAATGTATCTATTTCTTTCTAATAATTACATGAGAAAAATAGGTACCTGCTATTAAGTACTACTTAAAAAGAAAATATTCCCTTTTTCTAGAATTCTTTATAATTATACTCTTACTTTCTTTACATGTTTACTATATATATTAATAATCCCCAAACTCTATTTTGTCTTATGTACACTAGAATACCATATGTAAAATTAAATCATTCTCTATTATACTATTTTGGTGTGTTTAATTCAGCTTTAAGTTAGTGAAAAAAAAATCCATGTTTACATATACAGTAGTAGTTCATTTTTTTTTGCTATATAGATTTCCATTTTATGTACTAGCCAAAACTTGTTTATATATACTATTGATGATATAAATGTAAAGAATTTTAGAGGTAACTTATATGGCATTCCAATATAGGGATATCAGCTCATTTCTTGAGAAGTTGCTATGTATCATTTCCCTTACCAAGTTTACCACATGACCTCAGAGGATTTCTCAAGCTCCACCCATTTCTTCTACATTCTGGACAACAGAAAACATGAAAGAGGTGAGCATAGTCTTTTGAGGACATTTCTAGAAACTGTTCATATCATTTTCATTTACTTTAATGGTCAGATTTTAATGATTCACTCACCTCCAGGTACATGGGAAGCTGGAATTCACATTTTTTATTTTAGGGAGTAATAGGTTTATGTATAAGTAAAATCTATTATTATGTAATATATTGGGGATAAGGAGACAACTATCCTTTTTTTTTGCCACATTAGTAATAAACACTCTGCAACCAAGTTTCTATGTATTATTTATAGCTATTTATGGTTTATATTTTCCCAGAGTGGTCTTAAATTTATGAGGAAAGCTTTGCTACTAGTGATTGAAAGAGAATTTTGCCTATATTGTTTCATGTATAACACATACAGTTAATAAACTATTAGTACTATATATTTTAGAATTTTACAACTATTAGTAGTATATATTTTAGAAATTTATATATTTTCTATTGTTTACATTATTTTTGGTGTCTGTAATAATTATAGCATTGATGTGCTACTAATGATAATGTCTTTATTTAAGAATAAAAAAAAACTCTGAAGAAATTAATGGGAAATCCCAAAGTTTATTTTCCTCTGATAACAGTTGATATTTTAAAAACTGTATGCTGTGAAGAAAAAAATAATGCAATGCAATCATCTATATTATTTATAGGATTTTAAAAAATATTCTCATGTTATGATTTTGAGTTGTATTGGTGTTTTATTTTTAAGAGAAAAAGTAATATGAATTACAAATTATATGTTAAATCATATTTTAAGATATTGGATAGCTTGGATCTCAAAATGATGTCAATTCCTATAAATTTATGGTGTTTGCACTCTACTTTCAACATAAAATAAATGTGTTCATTGTAACTGTCTTTTTGATAATTATGGACCATAAAAGATTGAATTCATTTCTGGGTATTTAAAATTCTGTGAATGACTTTGAATATGGTTGCTTAATATATGATATGCATGCCCAAAGAGAACAAGAGAATAGTAACAAAACAAATATGTGGAAGGCACATGCATTTGAGATTAATGTGAAGCTCACTTTTGACTGCTGATATAGACAAGATGTGGCCTTTCACCATCCAGTTGTAATGACGGTTGGGTCCAGGTAGCAGGGTGAACCCTTGGGATTAGAAAGGGGAGACAAAGGAGGTAAATGATTTTCTATGAACTGTCTGTCTTTCCTTTCCAGAAATATTGGTTTAGACAGAAAGTATGAACCCAGGAAGATGAGCAAAATTGATGATGTGACTTCTGTTATGAGACAGCTATTAGAGAATGAATGCCCCTTGCTGAGGTGGAAATTAGAGTTCTCATTTCTCCTATTTATTTATTTATATATTTTTTTTGTCACTTCAAATTGTAAGTGAATATTTTTTTGAAAATATGCAAAAGTGAAGGATGAACCAGAAAAAAATGGGGGAGGAGGAAAATCTGCCAACAGTAGGTGGGAAAATAATTGATTAACTATAAACAGGAGCTGAGAATATGAGGTTCAGCAGGAGTGAGTTTTTGGAGTTCAGAATCTGCTGTGAGATGTTAATTAGAATAATGCAACAGCAGGGCCTAGTGCTAACTATGGGCTAGATACTTTTAAGTATTGTGCATGGATTAAGCAACTTAATTCTTATTTAATAATATGAGGTAGATACAACGGTATTGCCTTGTTTTACAAAAGAGGAAGCTAAGGCACAAGCAGGTTAAGCCATTTGCTCCCAGTGACACAAGTAGTGACCTGGTACATCCAGTTGAACAGAGATCTTCTGATTACAGAATTGGAGTCTTCACCGCTTCTGAAAGGCCTTCAGAATTAAGGCAGAATTAAGGCAGATAGCAGAAAGGCTGGGTTTCTATTTTAGTGTGAAGAGGCAAGGGATGCTTCATTTATACCAAGAACAACCACAGAACCCACTGACACATCTCCTAGGAGAGAAGATATAATTCTGAGTAATTTGAGAGTTGGAGTCCTGCAAACTCTCATTGAAAGTGAAGAAGGGATGGCATCTAGACTGTGGCAGGACATCCTGAAATCCAGTGACAGATGAGCACAGATATGAGAGAAAAAAAAAAAAGTACCTTCATGAGATGGACTAAAATTAAAGATGGACTTTTCATTTGTCAAATTTTCATACTTTCAGAATGGGTAAAGAAAATGTTAAATAATTTTTAGAGCAAGCCCCCCCACCAAAAGAAACAAACAAACAAGGAATGTCATTGGACCAGAAATGCAAGTGCTTTTTTTTTTATTTTTCCCCAAAGACTCAAGATGTTACTTGGGAATCCATCTAAGGAATAAATGCCTTATCAGATTGGAAAATAAACCATGGATCTTGTTACATTTTTCTGTTTGCAAAATCAAATGTACCTTGGAGCACTGTGCCCAAATCATGATTGAGTTTTCTTCACAGAGTATGTGAAGTGGCTGATTCAAGTTTTTGGGAAATCAAGGGATCTCCCATGAGCCCACATAATGAAGGCAATTGGACAAAAAGACTACAGATCAGCATAGTTTCCTCTAAGCATCTCATGCTTTGCAGAAGATGACTGAGTAGTAAGGTGGAAAAGAAGAGCCTTTTTGAAACTGTGAAGTCTTAGCATTTTTTTTCCAAATGCAATGACCACTTTTTATTTTTTTTCTGTAATATCGACAATATTTAAGTTCTTTTTTTTTAATTTTTTTTTTATTGGTCGTTCATAACATTACATAGTTCTTAATACATCATATTACACGGTTTGATTCAAGTGGATTATGAACTCCCGCTTTTACCCCGTATACAAATTGCTGTATCACATCAGTTACCCTTCCATTGATTGACATATTGCCTTTCTAGTGTCTGATGTATTCTGCTGTCTGTCCTATTGTCTACTATCCCCCCTCCCCTCCCCTCCCCTCCCCTCCCCTTTTCTCTCTCTACCCCTTCTACTGTAAATCATGTCTTCCATTTGTATTCTCTTGACTTACCCCTCCTTACCTCTTATATGACATTTTGTATAACCCTGAGGATAGCCTTCCATTTCCATGCAATTTCCCTTCTCACTCCCTTTCCCTCCCACCTCTCATCCCTGTTTACTGTAAATATTCTTCTCAAGCTCTTCGTCCCTACCCTGTCCTTGTTTACACCCCTTATATCAAAGGAGTCATTTGGTATTTGTTTTTTAAAGATTGACTAGCTTCACTTAGCATAATCTGCTCTAATGCCATCCATTTCCCTCCAAATTCTATAATTTTGTCATTTTTTAATGCAGAGTAATACTCCATAGTGTATAAATGCCACATTTTTTTTATCCATTCATCTATTGAAGGGCATCTAGGCTGGTTCCACAGTCTTGCTATCGTGAATTGAGCTGCTATGAACATCGATGTAGCAGTGTCCCTGTAGCATGCTCTTGTTAGGGCTTTAGGGAATAGACCGAGAAGGGGAATAGCTGGGTCAAATGGTGGTTCCATTCCCAGCTTTCCGAGAAATCTCCATACTGCTTTCCAAATTGGCTGCACCAATTTGCAGTCCCACCAGCAATGAACAAGAGTGCCCTTTTCCCCGCATCCTCTCCAGCACTTATTGTTGTTTGACTTCCTAATGGCTGCCAGTCTTACTGGAGTGAGATGGTATCTTAGGGTAGTTTTGATTTGCATTTCTCTGACTGCTAGCGATGGTGAGCATTTTTTCATGTACTTGTTGATTGATTGTAAGTCCTCCTCTGAGAAGTGTCTGTTCAGGTCCTTGGCCCATTTATTGATTGGGTTATTTGTTATCTTATTGTCTAATTTTTTGAGTTCTTTGTATATTCTGGTTATTAGGGCTCTATCTGAAGTGTGTGGAGTAAAGATTTGTTCCCAGGATGTAGGCTCCCTATTTATCTCTCTTATTGTTTCTTTTGCTGAGAAAAAACTTTTTAGTTTGAGTAAGTCCCATTTGTTGATTCTATTTGTTAACTCTAGCGCTATGGGTGTCCTATTGAGGAATTTGGAGCCCGATCCCACAGCATGTAGATCATAACCAACTTTTTCTTCTATCAGATGCCGTGTCTCTGATTTGATATCAAGCTCCTTGATCCATTTTGAGTTAACTTTTGTGCACGGCGAGAGATATGGATTCAGATTCATTTTGGTGCAAATGGATTTCCAGTTTTCCCAGCACCATTTGTTGAAGATGCTATCCTTCCTCCATTGCATGCTTTTAGCCCCTTTATCAAAGATAAGATAGTTGTAGTTTTGTGGATTGGTTACTGTGTCCTCTATTCTGTACCATTGGTCCACCCGCCTGTTTTGGTACCAGTACCATGCTGTTTTTGTTACTATTGCTCTGTAGTATAGTTTGAAGGCTGGTATCGCTATACCGCCTGATTCACACTTCCTGCTTAGTATTGTTTTTGCTATTCTGGGTCTTTTATTATTCCATATGAATTTCATGATTCTTTTATCGATTTCTACAAGATATGCTGTTGGGATTTTGATTGGCATTGCATTGAACTTATAGAGAACTTTTGGTAATATCGCCATTTTGATGATGTTAGTTCTGCCTATCCATGAGCAGGGTATGTTTTTCCATCTTCTAAGGTCTTCTTCTATGTCTTTCTTTAGGGTTCTGTAATTTTCATTGTATAAATCTTTCACCTCTTTTGTTAGGTTGATTCCCAAGTATTTTATTTTTTGGGGGGATATTGTGAATGGAGTAGTTGTCCTCATTTCCGTTTCAGAGGATTTGTCGCTGATATACAGGAATGCCTTTGATTTATGCATGTTGATCTTATATCCTGCCACTTTGCTGAATTCATTTATTAGCTCTAATAGCTTCTTTGTAGACCCTTTTGGGTCTGCTAGGTATAGAATCATATCATCTGCAAATAGTGATAATTTAAGTTCTTCTTTTCCTATTTTTATGCCTTTAATTTCTTTTGACTGTCTAATTGCTCTGGCCAGTGTTTCGAGGACTATGTTGAACAGAAGTGGTGAGAGAGGGCATCCCTGTCTTGTACCAGATCTTAGAGGGAATGCCTTCAATTTTTCTCCATTCAGAATGATGCTGGCCTGTGGCTTATCATAGATTGCTTTTACAATGTTGAGGTATGATCCTGTTATCCCTAATTTTTCTAGCGTTTTGAACATAAAGGGATGCTGTACTTTGTCGAATGCTTTTTCTGCATCTATTGAGATGATCATATGGTTCTTATTTTTAAGTCTATTGATGTGGTGAATAACACTTATTGATTTCCGTATATTAAACCAGCCTTGCATCCCAGGGATGAATCCTACTTGATCATGATGTATAATTTTTTTGATATGTATTTGAATCCGATTCGCCAGAATTTTATTGAGGATTTTTGCGTCAAGGTTCATTAGAGATATTGGTCTGTAGTTTTCCTTCTTTGATGTGTCTTTGTCTGGTTTCGGAATCAGGGTGATGTTGGCCTCGTAGAATGAATTTGGAAGTTCTCCCTCTTTTTCTATTTCCTGAAATAGCTTGAAAAGTATTGGTGTTAGTTCCTCTTTAAAGGTTTTGTAAAACTCTGCTGTATACCCATCCGGTCCTGGGCTTTTCTTAGTTGGTAGTCTTTTGATGGTTTCTTCTATTTCCTCTATTGTTATTGGTCTGTTTAGGTTGTCTATATCCTCCTGGCTCAATCTGGGCAGATCATAGGACTCAAGGAATTTATCTATGCCTTCACTATCTTCTATTTTATTGGAGTATAAGGATTCAAAGTAATTTCTGATTATCTTCTGTATTTCTGAAGTGTCTGTTGTGATATTGCCTTTTTCATCCCGTATGCTAGTAATTTGGGTTCTCTCTCTTCTTCTCTTCGTTAGCATGGCTAAGGGTCTGTCAATTTTATTTATTTTTTCAAAGAACCAGCTTTTAGTTTTGTCAATTTTTTCAATTGTTTCTTTTGTTTCAATTTCATTAATTTCAGCTCTGATTTTAATTATTTCTTGCCTTCTACTTCTTTTGCTGTTGTTTTGCTCTTCTTTTTCTAGGATTTTGAGATGAAGTATGAGATCATTTATTTGTTGGTTTTTCCTTTTTTTGAGGAATGAACTCCAAGCAATGAATTTTCCTCTTAGAACTGCTTTCAATGTGTCCCATTGATTCCGATATGTTGTGTCTGTGTTTTCATTTAACTCTAGGAATTTTTTAATTTCCTCCTTGATGTCTTCTAAAACCCATTGATCACTCAGCAACCTATTGTTCATTCTCCAGGTGATGCTTGCTTTTTCCTTTCTTCTTTTATCATTGATTTTCAGTTTCATTCCATTATGATCAGATAAGATGCATGGTATTATCTCTACCCCTTTGTATTGTCTAAGAGTTGCCCTGTGACATAGTATGTGGTCTATTTTTGAGAAGGTTCCATGTGCTGCTGAGAAAAAAGTGTAGCTACTTGATGTTGGGTGGTATAGTCTATATATGTCAATTAAGTCTAGGTTGTTAATTGTGTTATTGAGTTCTATAGTTTCCTTATTTAACTTTTGTTTGGAAGATCTGTCCAGTGGTGAGAGAGGTGTGTTGAAGTCTCCCATGATTATTGTATGTTGGTCTATTAGACTCTTGAACTTGAGAAGAGTTTGCTTGATGAATACAGCTGCACCATTATTTGGGGCATATATATTTATGATTGTTATGTCTTGTTGGTGTATGGTTCCCTTGAGCAGTATGAAGTGTCCTTCTATATCCCTTTTGATTAGCTTTGGCTTGAAATCTATTTTATTAGATATGAGTATGGACACTCCTGCTTGTTTCCGCGGTCCGTATGAGTGATATGATTTTTCCCAACCTTTCACCTTCAGTCTATGTATATCTTTTCCTATCAAATGCGTCTCCTGTAGACAGCATATTGTTGGGTCTTGTTTTTTGATCCATTCTACTAGCCTGTGTCTCTTAATTGGTGAGTTTAAGCCATTAACATTTAGGGTTATTATTGAGATATGGTTTGTTCTTCTATCCATATTTGTTTATTGATGTTACTAAACCTGATTTGTTATCCTCTTTGACTACTTTCCCCCCTTTACTGTCCTACCTCCCATTGTTGGTTTTCAATGTTGTTTTCCATTTCCTCTTCCTGTAATGTTTTGCCAAGGATTTTTTGAAGAGATGGTTTTCTAGCTGCGAATTCTTTTAACTTTTGTTTATTGTGGAAGGTTTTAATTTCATCTTCTAACCTGAAGCTTAATTTCGCCAGATACACGATTCTTGGTTGGAGCCCATTGTCTTTCAGTGTTTGAAATATGTTATTCCAGGATCTTCTAGCTTTCAGAGTCTGTGTTGAGAGATCAGCTGTTATCCTGATTGGTTTACCCCTAAATGTAATCTGCTTTCTTTCTCTTGCAGCTTTTAAAATTCTCTCCTTATTCTGTATGTTGGGCATCTTCATTATAATGTGTCTAGGTGTGGATCTCTTATGATTTTGCACATTCGGCGTCCTGTAGGCTTCTAGGATTTGGGATTCTGTCTCAATCTTCAATTCTGGGAAGTTTTCTTGTATTATTTCACTGAATAGACTGTTTATTCCTTTGGAATGGAGCTCTGTGCCTTCCTGTATCCCAATGACTCTTAAATTTGGTCTTTTGATATTGTCCCATAATTCTTGGATGTTCTGCTCATGGTTTCTTAGCAGACTTGCTGAGCTGTCTATGTTCTTTTCCAGTTGAAATACTTTGTCTTCATTGTCTGATGTTCTCTCTTCTAAGTGATCTACTCTGCTGGTAGTATTCTCAATTGAGTTTTTAAGTTGGTTTATTGTTTCCTGCATTTCTAGAATTTCAATTTGTTTGTTTTTTATTACCTCTATCTCCCTGTGAAATTGATCTTTTACTTCCTGGATTTGTTTGTCAATGTGATCTTTCATTGTCTGATTTTGCTGTCTCATGTCTTCCTTGAGACTCCAGATCATCTGAAGCATATATATCCTGAACTCTTTATCTGATATTCCATCTGTTGCAGCTATTACCTCTTCTAAAGTTGAGTTGACCTGCATTGCTTGTGGTCCTTTCTTTCCTTGTCTTTTCATACTGCTCGCGTTTCTTTCTGCTTGGTGCAACTGTTGTGTTTTGAAATTTACCCCCTATTTATTTATGTTGCTCTTGTATACTTGAAAAGTCTCCCTTGCAGGTGCGGGCGGCGGCTGTGCCCCTACTCCAATTGGGGTGACGTGTCTACCATGCTGGCGGCTCTCTGGGCCTGTTCCGGGAGTGGAAGGCGGCTCTGCTCTGTCCCTATTCCAATTGGGGTGTCGTGACTACAATGCTGGCAGATCGCTGGGCCTGTTCCGGGCGTGGGCGGTGGGCTTGGCTGGCGGGATTCCACCTAATGGCAGTCCCTAACCTCCCTGCTTGCTAATTAATGGCTTCTCTGAGGCGCCACGCCTTCTGTAGCTGCGGGGCAGGCCGCGCGAATCAGTTGGCCTGGATCTCCGGGGTCCTGCTGCTGGCTGTTTTGATGTTGCAAGCTGTTGGAGAGTGGTGGTGTATTCTTCAGCTTTCCCGGATGGTGGCCACTGACTGCCTGGATGGAGTGTCCCCTGTTTTGATGTTGCACTCTGAAGGAGAGTGGCGGTGTATCCTTCAGCTTTCCCAGATGGTGGCCGCTGACTGCCTCGGCGGAGTGTCCGCTGTGGGGGATGGGACTGTACCGCTTCCTTCCCCTTCTGAGAACCCGTGCTCGGCCCAAGGGTCCGTGTGGGCTTGGCTGGTGGGATTCCACCTAATGGCCTTCCCTAACCTCCCTGCTTGCCAATTAATGTCTTCACTGAGGCGCCACGCCTTCTGTAGCCGCAGGGCAGGCCACGCGAATCAGTTGGCCTGGCTCTCCGGGCCCTGCTGCAGGCTGCTGGGATCCCTGGCACTCTATCACTTTGATTTTTTCTGCTTGCCCCTCCCCCAGCGCTGGCTAGCCAGGTTTCCTTTTGGCTGCTACTGGGAGGAGGGGTTGGAGGTCAGGTGTCTCTGGTTTCCCCCTAGCCTGTATGGAGGCTCAGCTTGATACTCCCTCTCCCGGCAAGCCTAGGAGAGATTTTATGCGAATTCCCGCTGTCTGGGGGGTGAGCTGAATGACACCGACCTGTTTTGATGTCGCACTCTGAAGGAGAGTGGCGGTGTATCCTTCAGCTTTCCCGGATGGTGGCCGCTGACTGCCTTGGTCAATATTTAAGTTCTGAGAATCTGTTTTTTAATCTCCCATCAAGTCAAGATGAAAGTATCAACTTGATAGCAATGTTTTGAGTGTTACATGGCATGTTGTATAAAATTTGAATGGAGCCTGACACCATAAATAATAATTTTTCCTGATTACCTTTGAAATTGCTTCTATAATTTTAGATTCTGAACACTTCTGATATTTTTATGTTATATTTAACAACCTTATTAATGAAAGCCAGGAAAAAGAAATATTGTAGAATTTATTTTGACAGCCACAGGCCAAGTCGTTCCAACTCCAGGAGTTTCAATGATCAGTCCAACATAGGTGGAGAGTTTAAACAGGGACTGAGCATCCTCTGAGATATGACCTTCAGCCTTAGCCCCAGGGATGAAGACAGCATCTCAACACCAAGCCACAATCCAGCCTGTGGACCAAAAAATGTGATGTGGATCTCACACATATAACTTCTGCTTTTATTCCCTGATCTTGAACTTAGCCATGAGGCTGGAAGGGAGAAGGTGGTGATGACATCTCGAGAGACAAGAGCTCAGCAGAAAATCCAGCATTTTACACTGTGACCTTGTACGAGCTATTATTAAAGGATAAATGAGTTGCCATGGGAACATGGATGAAGAGCAAGTGAGCATTTTGAATGAAGGGGTATCTTTTCTCAGCCAGCTTCTTTCCTGATTTCTATTAGTAATCTAAATGTTGACAACAAAAATACACTTTTCTTTTATTGAACCATGTGAAAATGTACTTTTATGTATGAATTTTAAAATACCCGTGTTGTTCTTGATAATTTAAAAAACCTCACTCTCTAAATTTTGGCATTTCCTTGGGATGTGGTCTTGTGTCTGAGATGGTGAAATGACCATGATGGTAGAAGTATATTCTACAAGTAATTTAACTAAGTGTCTCTTACCTGAATACACCACTTCACTCATTTCTTCATTTTAAAATGGTAATTAAATAAAAACAGATGTTTGAAATCAATAGCACTGCAGAGTGGAAAGGGAGAGAGGGTGATGAATAGGCGGGGTTAAGCCCTGGGAGGAGCAGAATGTCTGCCTCAATACTATTAAAATGAAGGGCTGAATTGAGAAGCAGCCAAGTGGGAAACAAAGATGCTAATGATAAGCTATAAGGTGCTTCAAACAAAGTTTTCCTGGATATGTGGTCAGCTGAGTGTCTGTTCTGATTGACAAGACAGCATTCCTTCTTCCCTACCCTGCTCAGCCAGGGCTGAAATGTGCTAAGAATGCTAAATTAATCAAAGTTACTTCTTCTTTGCTTATTGAATTATCAAGGAGTTTCATGTGTCTTGATTCCTAATTCCACCAAGAAGCTATGAGTGGGCTGGAGATGTGGCTCAAGCGGTAGCGCACTCGCCTGGCATGCGCGTGGCGCTGGGTTCCATCCTCAGCACCACACACAAACAAAGATGTTGTGTCTGCCGAAAAAACTAAAAAATAAATATTAAAAAAATTCTCTCTCTCTCTCTCTCTCTTTAAAAAAAAGAAGCTATGAGTAATACATTTCCAGAACATGAGTGGACATCACATAGGAGCCAAAAATGTGTTAGGTGCTAGAGGACAAACAGGAAAGCATCCATAGTCCAGCAGGACAGACCAACACTTATGGTCTGGGAAGGAACTCTGCAAGGATGCAGGGGACATAGGCACAGGTGAGAACAGAGAAGGTGGCATTGGGCGGACTGGCGATTCTGGAACACTGTGGTGCCAGGGAGGGGTTGAAGGATGGATTTCCGCACCCTCACCCCCTGTAGCTCCGACACATTAGTCAGAGCTGCTGACCAGTGTACAAATTCACAGGATTTCCTTGAAGGTAGGCATTAACAGGCAATGAATATTGAAAACCCCATTCCCTGAATGACATGAGTGCCAATCATGAAAATTTTCCTTGGAAAATTTATATATATATATATATATATATATATATATATATATATATATATTACACACACACACTCAGAATTAACCCTAGTGTACTTTACCATTCAACCACATGCCCAGATTTTGTTTTGTTTTGTTTTTTTGAGAGGATCTCATTAAAATGCTCAAGGCCTATCTAAATCCCCAAGGCTGGCCTCCAACTTATGATGCTTCTGTCTCAGCCTCCTGAGCTGCTGGGATTACAGGTGTGTGCTGTTGTATTTAGCTTGTTGTTTCTGATCAATTTATTTTATGGGATTCATGCATGTTGACAAATGTATCTGTGCTTCATTTATTTTCAATAATAAACAGCATTTCATTAGTTAAATGTGACATGATTTTTAAAGTTATTTCTCATGGTAATCTCATATAGTTTTCTTTTTTTTTTAATATTGTTTTTCTTTTTTTTTTTATTGGTCGTTCATAACATTACATAGTTCTTAATACATCATATTACACGGTTTGATTCAAGTGGATTATGAACTCCCGCTTTTACCCCGTATACAAATTGCTGTATCACATCAGTTACCCTTCCATTGATTGACATATTGCCTTTCTAGTGTCTGATGTATTCTGCTGTCTGTCCTATTCTCTACTATCCCCCCTCCCCTCCCCTCCCCTCCCCTCCCCTCCCCTTTTCTCTCTCTACCCCTTCTACTGTAAATCATGTCTTCCATTTGTATTCTCTTGACTTATATAGTTTTCTATTGCTAAGAAATTAGTGGGAAGCAGAATTCTGAGACTGCCCTTAAGATTTCCATCCCCTTGTATACGTTTACTTTATAATTACCCACCTGTGACTGTGGGTAAAGAGGGGTATAGATATGATGGATTTTACATCATAAATTTGTATTATAAGCCCAGATGAGGAGATTTTGAAGTGTACTTAATTAAGGTTGAAAACCAGTTAATTTTGAGATTATTCTATGTGAACTAAACCTAATCAAGCATTTGCTTAAAAAGGGCTGGACCCTTCCTGAGAAGTGCAATAAATGGTCTTGATGGCTTTAAGTAAGCAAATATTCATGTTGTAAAATACATATTGCTTGTTTTAGCTACTGAATCCTCAGGTGTACAGTCAAGGGACTGAATTCAGCTCACCACCTAAGTGAGCTCAGAAGAGGATCTCTCATTTCATGAGAGAACTCAATCCTGAAAGACAGTTGGATTCCAACCTTGGGAAACCCTAGGTAGCAGACTCTGCCAATTAGCCTCAGACTCCTGAAAGTGCAATATAATCAACAGATATTCATTTGAATCACTAAGATGTGCTAATTTGTTACACAGTAATATAAAACTAGCACATCTAAAAATGTTGCTGTATAATTCCTGATGCACTTGCATCATTTTTCTTTAGGATATGGACCAAGGGCTGCATTACTGGGTTGTGGGATGACGACGTGTTCACCTCTGCACACTACTAACCCTGCACAAAAAAAAAAAAAAAAAAAAAAAAACAGCTTTTTTACACAAGAGAAGAACTAATAATCAAATCATCAGTCTTGTAGCCATGTCTTTTCTCTGATATTCCATTTTTCTGGGAAAATATTTTACTGATTTACTTCCATAGTATAATGAAACAGGAACATAGTTTTTTTTTTCTTTTTTAAGAAATCACCCTACAGATTTGTATCTCACGTGGCATAGTGTACCCAACTGCATTCTTAAAGTCAAAAATCTTTCTGAAATAGTAATTACAAATGCTAATTTTTAATGTGAAACTACATTCATTTCCAGTTTGTACTTGAGAGAAGACATGCACAGTGAAAAAGAGTACAATTTCCATTTCTAGAGTGCTCTTCAAATTCATGAGCAAGGCCACAGTAATGAAAGGCTGCTTATACACGTTAGTGCCAGGGCCCAAAGAAAGGTCACTGGGTTTGCTTCCACAGATCTGTTTGCACATGTTGCTAGGCAATGGGAGAAAACCACGACCCTAAAGCTGTAGATTGCCTTTTTCTGACATTTATTATTAAAAACAAACAAAACTAAGTATAATATGTGCAGGGTTGCACATTTATATAACCTAATTTTTGAAATTGGTTAAACACTAACACCCATTTTAGAAAATAATTTGGCCCCAGTCAACGAATGTGAAGTTTTGTTTCTCATTTTTCCTATGAAACAATTTTTGATCCTTTATTTATTATGATTATTGTATTTAGAACATGACGGATTTCTTTTAAAAATCCAAAGTGATGTTTGGTAATCTCTTGATACTTGCAGGTTTAATATTTGGGGCTCTGATTTTTCATGAGTGATATTGTTAATTTTCTATTTACTTGCATAATTTTTCAGAGGCATGTATTTGAGAGTGAGTTTAACCAACCATCTAGCAGACATGTTATGTAAGCCATGTTTTTCCTACATAGGCTTTATTTCTGGTGAAGCCAGAAAAAAGTATTACAATTATTGCAAGAAAGTAAGGAGGGAAATAAAGAAGGGAGAGCACATGTGAGAGAGAATTGAAGAAAACATTTAAATACACATCTCCATAGGCATATGTCCAGTGCCCAGGACGTACTTCAAAGGTAGGATTTGCATGTCCACAGCTGTGCATGGTTTCAATGTAACCAGAGAGAGACCAATTGCTCCCTGGGTTTGGTGTTCCACTTCCCCTTCTCCTGGTGTATTACTCATATACATGTTCCCATTCCTCAAATCTTCATTAACACTTGGCTTAATCTTTGTCCAGCTGATCATAGCGAAATATTTCATTGTTCCTGTACTAGTTTTCTTCACCTACTATATCAAATTGTTGCAAATTTAGTGGCTTAAAATAAGCACTGAGCCAGCAGGCTGAGTATAAAGCTCACTGGTAGAGCATTTGCCTAGCTTGTGTGAGACCCCAGGTTCAATTTCTGGCACTGCAAAGAAAAATTAATAAGCACTTGTTTTATTTCAGTTTTGTAGGTCAGACTTGTGGGCAGAGCATGACTCAGTTGGGTCCTCTGTTTTGAATCTCATGAGGTCAAAATTGAAGTTTTTGCAGGATGCTCTGGGGATTAATCCACTTCCAAGTTCATTCAATTTCTTGGCCAAATTCAGTTCTGTTTTCCTTTTCAGCTTCAGCCAGTGGCTGTGTGCTCTTAGGACTGTCGGTACACGTTCTCTTTCCTTCTGTGGTGGTGGGTCAAGTCCCTCTCACACTGATTTCTCAATGTTCATATACTTTATTTCTGTTATTCTACCTGGATAGAGTTCTTTGCTTTAAGGGCTTGTTTAACTCCAATGGCCTACCTGTATAGTCCAGGGTATGCTCCCTGTCTTGAGGTCCCAAGTTTTAACCACATCTGTTTTAGTCAGGCTTTTCACTCCTGTAAATAAAAGACCTGACAAGAACAATGTTAGAGCAGAAAAAGTTTATTGGGCTCAGAGTTGCAGAGGTCTCAATCCACAGATGGCCAACGCCGTTGTTGCTCTGGTCCTGAAGTGAGACAGAACATGATGGCAAAAATGTGTGGAAGAGGAAAGCAGCTTGGGACGCGACAACCAGCAATGAGGGTCCACTCATCAGAGACAAAATATACACCCCAGAGACACACCGCATGAGCCACCTCCTCTAGCCACACCCTACCTGCCTACAGTCACCACCCAGTTAATCCATTAATATGCTTTATAATTATATAATACTATTATATCATAAGTAATTGATTAGGTAAGGCTCTCATAACCCAATCATTTCACTTCTTAATGTTCTTGTATTGTCTCATGCATGAACTTTTGGGGGACATCTCACTTCTAAACCATGACATTATTTAAGGTAAAATAGTCATAGTTTCTAGGCATCAGGGCCTGGGCACCTTTGGAGTTCCACTCTACCTCCCAGAGTTTTATTTTTTAATCTGTATTTTGTTGGTTACTATTGAGGGTGAGCATATTTTCTATGTTAATTGGCCATATAGGCTTCTTTTCTTTTGAATTTAATTTTCATAATTTCCTTTTGAGCATTTTTTATTGTTTTTTGTGGTTTATTATCTGTTTGAGCTAATAATAATTTCTCCAAAAATATTTTAAAACTAAAATATAACTTTTAAAGAAGTTTTATTTATTTATTATTTATTTATTTACTTTTTTGTTACAGGGATTGAACTCGGGGGCACTCAACCGCTGAGCCACATCCCCAGCCCTATTTTGTATTTTATTTAGAGACAGGGTCTCACTGAGTTGCTTAGTAATACCTAAGCAGCCTTAGCAGTTGCTGAGGCTAGCTGTGAACTCGCAATCCTTCTGCCTCAGCCTCCCAAGCTACTGGGATTACAGATATGACCCACCATGCCCAGTTTAAGGGAGTTTATGATGCCGTAAGTACTTAAATTTTTATAATTTTAAATGTGGTCAAATTTATCAGTCATTTTCCCTCATTGCTGTGATGGTATAAAGTCACTCATCTGTATTATCTTCTAATTTTTTTTTCAATCTTCCATTTTTATTTTTCACTACTTGTTTGTGTACATGATTTGGAATTGATTTTAATGCATAAGAAGAGATGAGTGTGATGTTATCTTTATATTATATTATAATAGTATCATATTATTATTAAGCATATTAACTTTGACTCTCTTGTAAGGAAAGTCCTTCTTTGTTAATATTATTCAGGTTTCTCTGGCTATTCTTTCCAGATTGACTCATATTTCTATTTTTTAGGATTATCTGGGTAGATTTTGTGAAAAAAAATCTTTTGAGAATTTTAACTCCTTTATTGCATTTATAACTAATATTGTCAAAAAACTATCAGCTTCACAGTACTGACTTTCTTTCATTAGAAAATGTTCTCCATTCCTATAGGTTTGATGGTTTTGATAACTATTATAGTTTTCTCCCAAAGTTTTTATTTGGTTAGATGAGGCTCAAGATACTTATAGTTGTTGTTCATGGCTTTATTGATATTAAATTCTTAATTAAATTATGTAATTTTTTAGCTATATACAGGAATGATACAGACTCTGTACAGACCTTTACTAGTGTGGTCACTTTGGCTTACACTGGTTTGTGGACTCATGAATTCTTCCCAGTGGTGCCATTCAGAGGTCTCTTAGTGAGTGCACATGTTCCACACTGAAGAACTGCACCTAATATTTGCAGAGTATTGTCTCCCTGGCTGCACTTTAGCTGCCACAGGCCACCAAACGAGTGGTTTTTTTCTTTGAAGGATGGTCTATCTTACTGGGGACACATCTTTGGTGTCTGTGCTTTTGCAGCTTGGTTTTTCAGAAGCAGCAGTTGTGAAAAAGACATATATATATATATATATATATATATATATATATATATATATATATATATATGAGTCTTTGGTGTTTGGTGAGTTGATGCTAAATTGGCCATCTCCTCTCCAAGTCATCCACATGAAACCAAAGTATTAATGGTCTAATATTTTGGGTCCCTAGCTTCATTGAAGACACTGAAAGTATTTTTGAAAAATTGCCAAGGACTATATTATATCTATAGTATATTCATCTCATTTCTATGTGAATGATTTTTATTTTATTTGATAAGCACTGCATTTTAATGAAAACAAAAAGCCTTTAGCAGAAGACTGAAAAGAAGGCATTTGTAAATTTTAATTTGTCACAAATCCAGAAAAAGTAAGAGAGTGTTCTCTAGAGCAGTGATCCTCAAAATTTAGTGTGCATTGGGATCACCCAGAAGGTCTATCGGATTCCAGATTACTGGGCCTCCTCTCCAGTTTCTGATTCAGCAAGTGTGAATTTAGGCTGTTTTGCAGATAGAGAATATACTACCTTCCTGGCTTGTCTTTTTAGTCTCTGGGCTCTTTGATTCATTTAGTAACACCATCTATGAAGTTCTCTTTTCTCTCCCTATCGGTGTGAGAGTTCACCAGCAAATAACTTAAGACAACAAAATCATGCTTTATATGAGTTGAGTCCTCCTCTTCTTTCTTTAATTTCTATTTTTTAATAGTTCTAGGCTGTTAATTTGTGTGTGTGTGCATGTGTGTGTGTGTCTTCCTCCATTCTTATTCTTTGAAGGCTGCATTATGTGCGTTCTTTTCAGAATTAACTGGAATCTTTGAATCTCCATCCAGACAATGTTTTGCTGGTTTTCAGGTAAAACACTACCAGCTTTCATGTTTCAACGTCTCAGGATGCTCCTTCAACATCTTTTTCAGTCAAACTAAACGAAGAGTCCTTTGACTATTTCCCCATTGCATAGAATTGTTTGTTTTTTTTTTTTGTTTTGTTTCGTTTTGTTTTTCTTCCCACTCACCTTTCATTTAAAGCATGTTTCCTTTGTTTATCAAACCAGAGTAGAGTGCCCAAGCCATAAACACAAACCACTCTGGCTTCCAGTCTAAACAAAACCCTTACCTCATCATCTACCATGGTTAAAAGGGGAGTACAGGCCTTAGGGTGATGGTGATTTTGAAATGTTTTGCAGTTGTTCAATGTTTACTCTAAATTGAATTTCCAAAGAAAGTCTTCAAAGCATTTCTCAGGAGCGTATTCCTAAAGACCCCAAACTCAGAGATTGCTCATATCTTAATTCCTTGGCTAGGCTTGGCAGTATCTTCCTCTAACATATTTTAGGTATTTGCTGAGCCCTGAGTGGGACTGTCCTGTTAATTCTTTGGTAGATAATAACCTGTGAAAACTGAAACTAGAGCTTTCACTGGGCAGGAGCATTAGGGTGCTAACACTTTATAATGATTTCTTGAGCAGAAGTAGCTCATGGAAATTACTACTTAGACAATTTATGTCTGGTTTATGAGAAGTATATATTTCATTTCTTATGTAATATCCATTTCCTTTATAATATTTTCCTATTTATATCTATGTAATAAACAAAAGCACATACTATCCTAAAGTAGCCTTCAGTTTTATGAGGGTGTAGTTCTTAACACCCTTATTTTATTTTTTAAATGACTTACAATATAATTAATGGTCCAAATGGGAAAAGTTGAATTTGGATGTGAAATTAACCACTTTTTATTTGCTATATTTTATGTAACCTCAGCCCTGAAGAGCTAACATTCATTATATCCATTCTTCTCACATATTCTGTTTATCTTTTATGCAAATTATAAGATCATAAAGCATTCTGTGGAGTTAGTTATGCATGTTTTATGACACTGCTAAAGCATCTTTGTACATTTAAAGTGATACAATGGCAAAAAATGTGATTAACAAGTATGGATTTACAAATTGAAACTAATTGTTTAAATGAATGGATTAGTTTTGAATCTGGTAGACTTCTGGGAGCACATGCTGAATTGTTTTCATGCTTTTCTAAGTTTATTATAATAAATTTCCTGCAAATGAATGACTTTAAAACAGTACATCTAAATTTATGAACAATTATGAAGATGCTTGGTATCTCAAAATACATGGTAGAATTAATAACAGAGACTAAATAAATAATTTATTACACTTTTGTGGTGTACATTTTTATCAGTTACATTAGCATGAAACTAGATTGGGGACTTAAGAATTATTCAAAATTTTATCTGAAAAGTTTTCTGTGGCTATATTCATTGTGAAAGTTTGACCTTTTATCCTGTTGGAGCTCAGGGAGGAAATAATGAATTTCACTTAGTCACCTACATAGATATTATGCAGCTTTAAATAGTGCTCACAGAAGATCTGTCATTAATTTTGCAGCAGTGAAATCCACTATGGTTGTCCCCATAAGAATATAATTTTAATTTAGTTTTTACTGAGTTTCCTCAGTAATGTTCCTACTATGTTCAAATGTGTTCAACTCAAGTTTTCTCACACCTGAAGTCTTAACATTGAGAAGACTTGACTGGAAATATATGATTGTTTTTTAGGAAATATGATCTAGATATTTATGATCTATTACCTACTTTCAAAAAATAGTTGTAGTTCAAGTCTCTGATGATACCTGTTATCACATACCTCATGTTGGTCAAACTTCTAGGCATTTTCATCTTTACATATTACTTATTGCAGAGACCAAACTGAAGTAACAGAAAACATGATTTGGGTTGATTATTTTTCTTCTGTTTGAAGTTCAAAGTTCAAAGCTTGGTCCCGAGTGGGGAGTCTGCGATTTTGCACATGATCAAAAATACAAGATCCTTCTCTCTTACTTACGGCTTTTTCATTCCTTAGCATCTTACCTATTTTCCTTGTAAACTTTTCAGTTTATGAAAAGAGAAAAAGTGAAATGGGTACAAACATCTTCGTCAAGAAAAAAGGGAGCCTAGGTTTCTCAGCTTGCTGTCTTCCCCCTGAAAAAAATGGCATGTTGACTTTCCTATGATTCTACTAAGTTATAATTTATTCTGCTGATAAAATATATAGCCTTCAAAATTTTAATTGAAATGTATACTTGGGTAATTGAAATATAAAACTGCTTAGTGGTTAAAATCCACTTTATGAGTGCATCTAAAACGATAGGATAGCTATAGTAAATCCATTTCAAATCTTTCTGTCTGGAACTTTATGAGATTAACATTTCCAACCCAATTTACCATTATTAAGTATTTGTATCCTTTTGCAGGATTATAGGAACTGTTCAATTTACTTCACCTTAAGAATATGGTATGTGGATTCCTGCCTTGTGTCCTTATAATATTCCTCACTAAGGAGTCCAAAGAAATTGTGCATTTGTTGATTTACTCATTTAAGCTCTTATTATAAAAAACATGACATTAAAAATAAACATTACACTAAATATTCACTAATTTATTAGCAGTAATTATTAAATTTGAAAGATTCTTAAAAATTATTAAAAATATATAATATTATATTGTAGAATTATGCTTATTGAATAAGAAGTGATTAAAAACTTTATTTAAAATTCAGTACTTTTTCAGTATGGTAACTGGTGTATGTCTTTTGTTACCCTGTAATGATTCAAATGGCATGCCACTTGTTAAAAACTTGACTTTATTGTGGATAATCCTTTCTGCAAGACTTCCAACTTACATATTCCCTCAACTTTTAAAATAAAGCCTATAAACTATTTGATAATTGTTCAAATTTGGATCACTTGCAGCTTAATATTTCAGAATGTTTTAATGGAACAACTGTTTTCTAAGGCTATTTATTTTAGACAAATGTTCAGACTTTAGAAAATATTTTATAATTTATCATTTTACCCAAATATACTCAAATATATTTGAATTTCATAGGCCAATGTATTATTTTCTAATTAAACAATCCAGCATACTATAATGAAAATCGATTTCCAGTAAGAGTTAGAAAACATGACATGAAATTTCTGCTCAATAGTTGTCTTGTGACCTTGAAAAAGGCTCTAAAACTCTGAGTCCCAATTTCTTTATGTTAGCATGAAAGAGTTAGATTAGATCTAATTCCTAATTTCATTTTAGTCACATCTTAAAAGTCTTTTATGAGACATCTTGCTAAATTAAGGAGATACCAAGATGATTTAGATTGTCATGTTCCAGGAGGAGTTTATTGTCTTTATGTAGATTATGAAGTACCACAAAAGAAATGTACACTATCAAATTCTTCAAATATATTTTAAAGAAGAGCATTGTTAGCAAGATATGAAAATGGTATATTATTGCAATATTGATCAGTTTATAGGCCATATTACATTATCCTAGTGTCAACCAATGTTGCATTTTTTTCTATGGTGCTAAATATTGCTCAGTTCTTTTAACTTCTCTCCATGAACCCAGGTGCTTCTTTTTCAGCCTCCTGCTTTCTTGAGAAATACTCTTACACCTTGAATTTATTGTGGTTCTACAAGAAACACAGCAATAAGAGAGAGATAGATTATATATATATGGAAGGAAGGAATGAAGAATTGGCTCACACATCATGGAGGCTAAGAAGTTCCACAACAGGTCATCTGCAAACTGAGAACTAGAGAAAGAAGTAGCATAATTCAGGACAAGTCTAAAAATTAGCCTGAGAACCGAGGAAGATAATGATGTAACTCAGCCTGAGGCCAAAGGCCCACGGGCCCCAAGAGTTCAAATTCTCAAAGTACAAAGGCTAAAGAACTTGAACTTCTATGTTGTATAATGATGTCCTGCTTCAGAAGAGTGAGATAGTGAATTCTCTATTTTTCTACTTTTATGCCTCCAGGTCTCTAGTCAAGGATGGTGCCCAATTACTTGAGGGCAGATTTTTCTCTGATCTTGTTTTCTGACTCACACCAGTGACTGACTCACACCTCTGCCCTTAAAACACCCTCAGAGATACCCAGAAGCAATGCTGTAACAGTCATCTACGTGTCCCACTATCAAATGAGGTTGACACATAAAATTAACCATACACATCTCAATCCTTCGGTGTCAGGCAGCTTTTTGTTGCTGTGCCAAAATACCTGAGATAAACTAACTTACAGGGAGGGAAGATTTGTTTTGGCTCATGGCTTCAGAGGTGTCAGTCCACGGTCATTTGGCCCTATTGCTTTGAACTTTTGTACATCATGGGGAGCGTGTGGCAGGGCAAAGCTTCTAATTTTATAGTGATTGGGAAAGAAAGAGAGAGAAAGGAACAACATTCCCAATATCCTTTTCAAGATCACCCCCAGTGATCTACTTGCCTTCCACTAAGCATTAGGTTAGCATTTAGGCCTTTAAGGAATGTTTAATATCTAAAATATAACAGGTTCCAAGTAGAGAAAAGACTAAAATATTCTCTCCTAGAAGTATAAAGCCTAAACCCCTTCAACTGGCACTTACAACATGCTATATAGGGGTTCTATAACTTCTCAACACTAATTTTTATTGTTTCTATATAAACTTTCACTGTAAGTAGGTGAATCTATTTGTTTTTGGTTACACAAATGTAAATTACTTTCTGAAAATTCGGGCACTTGCCTAACAAAAAGTCTTCTAAATTTTTAACTTTCAAGCTGACTGTGGATAAAGTGACTCAATGACATACTCAGCAACTTTCACCAAAGATCAGTACCAGCATTTGCTTATCTTATTCTTGAGCCCAAATCTAGAATGAAATATAGAGAGGGATTTCAAAATTTAAGGATGTGATTAATATCAAACATCTAGAAGAGGAAACTAAAGTCCAGAGGTTTTTTGGCCATGTCCATCTGCCAGAGAAAGTCATGTGTTTAGTGCCTCTTGACCCTTCTTAGGATCAGTTCAGATTCGATTTTTCTCCCTGGGATGAGTGACTTTAGACTTTTAAAACATACTCAGTTTACCAAGATCAGAGAAAAGTGTCTTCCATTGAATTCATTGGTTCAAATTGGAGTGACCACAAAAGGTTAGAACTCTGTCTGTGACAATAATCCACTCTTGAAAACTAGATGATACGGAAGGGAATGGCATGATTACTTGTCTTGTTTCCAAATGATTAAATGCCAATATAAAAAAAAATTGAATATTACATAGCATTGCACCAGGAAGTATAAGCACAGGAATTTCTTTGAAGACTACAAAATAGAAAAAAATCTTTAGTAATCATTGAGTTTTAAGACTTCAAATGTTTAAAAAGTTGACTCTGAAAAAATGGCTGAAAATGTAATTTGAGATGAAAAGGCAGCGTTTTTGCCTGAAAATGGAAACCTACTACATTAAATAAGATACTATCTCAAGGAAATGGCAATGGAGTAGAATTATCTATTGCATTTGAACTGTAATGTAACGGAATAGTTGATGAATAAAGCAGAATACAGAATAACAGAGTATGGACAGGAAACCAGAAGACAACTTCTGAAGGAGACTAATGCATATAACAGAAGCAAAAATTAAAAATACTTATCTAATCAAAATGTTCTTGTGGTGAAATCCTGAATTTTATATTAAAGTGGTCAGTAGTAAAAGTACTCAACATATGGTATTAATCAAAATAAGTCAAACTTAATCCGTGTGAAATTCTGGTGAGATTCATGCATATAATGTTCTCCAAAATATTTAAAATCATTCAAGTAGAAACACAGCTTTTCAGGGCTGAGGCTATAGCTCAGTGGCAGAGCACTTGCCTAGCATGTGTGAGGCACTGGGTTCGATCCTTAGCACCACATATAAAGAAACAAATAAAGGCATTCTGCCCATCTACAATTACAAAAATTAAAAAGAAAGAAAACACTGTTTAAAAAAAAACCGCTTTACTGTGAAAATAAAATAAAATGGCCTCATATTTTTCTGTAGTAATTTTAACATGTACGAATGATGGGAAAATTGTTTAGAAAGAGTTTTTGAAGAAAAAAACATGGTGCAAGAATTTTAACGGAAGAGCTATAGATTGTGTAAGTAAAGAGACAATATGTTTTTCACTGCTTTGTAAAAGTTTATACCACATATTATTCAGATACTCTACCCCTCAACATTATTGATGTTTACCAAGTATGCAAATAAAAGTAAAATCTCAAGAATAAAAAAATAGTGCTATAAAGGGAATCACAATTAATATTACAACTAGTTAAACATATTGTTTGACTTATAACTCTCAGTACAAAAGCAAAGGAAAACATTGCACAGTATCTCAAATTAGTAAAAAAATAATAATAATTTCAAATATAATAAGACTTTGTAACTAAAATTTTGGGTCACATCAGTAATAAAAAAAATTGACTGGTTGAAAAGTTTAAGAAGATAAAACCTTGAAAAATTTATCTCTTTTTCATAAGTACTCAATAGATACTTTTTATTCCTAATATTGATAAATTCTAGCACCAAGTATTAGATAGTCCATTATGTCAGAATAAATTTTATCATATTAGATGCCAGAAAGAAAACAGACAGCTCTTCTGAAGAGCTATTGAAAAGCATTTAATAAAAGGATATTTATACTGATTGGGGTAGGATAAATGGGACCATCAAAGATGGCCCAGCACCAGGACCAATAGCAATGGGAAACCAAGATCATGCCTAAGCCTGAAGGGCCACAGATGGAATTGGTTGGCAGGTCCTTATAAGCTCTGCAGCTGTAAATGAGGATACTTGACGTGGCACAGTCTCTTCTGTATTGTGGCCCACCATGGAAGGAGCCTTGTGACATCTCCTGGTTTTTCCTTCTACCTGCCCTCTGATTTGATGCTTTTGCCTTTCATTGTCCAGGCTCCAGTGGAACCAACATGCAAGATGGCCCAAGGTGGGTATCACCAAAGTACAGCTTCTTGAGGAAGAACTCGGGGTAAAGTAGGATGGTAAGTAGATCCACAGGGGCACTGGCATGAATGAAATAAGACACACTGAAGGCTTAGAAATCATTTGAATATCTAAATTAATCAGCATCGTTAATATAGAAATATTAACAAACAAAGATACAAAATGGCAGCCTATTTCTATTAGGGAAACTGGTTTGGTTTGCTGTCTGTAATAAAATAAGATGATGGAAATTTGTGGTTTTTTTTTTTTTTTTTTTTAGATACTTTTGTGTTTGATGGTCAGTCTAAGCGGTGTTCTTTGGTCTGTCTGAATGACTCATAAAGGAGACTGGCATAGGGACCTGTGCCTGGAGACATTTAGTAACTGACCCCAAGTCCACAATTTAAAAAGTCACTAAGATTTAATGTTTACATTTTGTGCCTAGACAAGTGCTTTTTTGACTCTTATCTAGAAACCAATTGCTGAAATCAGATTTGAACAGTTTGGGGGATATTTAAATGTGGGTTTACACACCCTCCATTGGGACAACTTTGAATTAATTCCCAGGAGAGGATTTTTAAACCTTATGTAGGAGAATGTTAGCAATGTTATAGGGACAGATTAATAGACTTGAATAAAAGAAGGTACCAGTAACAGTCAGTAAAACTATAAACCAAACTGTCAAAACCAGTAAAAAAATTTTTTAAATTAAATTTTAAAATTAAATTTTTAAAATTAAATTGAGGGGATGTGGCTCAAGCGGTAGCGCTCTCGCCTGGCATGCCTGCGGCCCGGGTTCGATCCCCAGTACCACATACAAAACAAAGATGTTGTGTCCACTGATAACTAAAAAATAAATAAATATTTAAAAAAATATTTAAAAAAAATTAAATTGAAAAACACACAAAAATAAGGAAACAACCCCCCAAAACCTTAATCTATTTACTTATCTCAATTTCCACTATTAATGTGTTTTTTAAAATTTATCTTTTGCTGAATAACAAAGTATATTAAAGTTTTCTGGCTTAAAACCATGCCTGGTTTCTATGGGTTGGGAATCCAGGAGCAGCTTAGTGCCCCTGGCTCAAGGTTCCCCATGTGATTGTAGTTAATCTGTTCATTGTGGCTGTGATTTAATTAGAAGAATTGAATAATAAGAAGAGGAAAAATAAATAAGTAAGTAAGTAAATAAATAAAACCCAACACAGAAGTGTCACGCCCTTATGTCATGCTTAGAGACAGGACAATACAGCAGCTGGTTATGTCAGTGCAATAATCTTGACTCCACATTTTTTTGTTCATAAGAGTTCATGGAAATAATAAAAAAATGGATGCTTCCTACACCTCCCCTAAAATGTCATACACAAAATCTGCAAGAAAAAAAGTTACCAAATAAAAATATTTAAATACAGTAATAGTAAAAAATAAGAAATCAAAGGACAGTGAAATTTTTTTCTAAACTCTGAAATTATTAAGATCTTTTATTTTACTAAATATTACTAATAATGTTGATACCACCTTTCCCACTGATAATGAAGGTATAAATTTATCATTTTTTGCTTGTAAATAATTTCTAAAAAAATGTTATAAATTTTAACTTTCTTTTGAAAATTAACTATCAATTACTCTTTTTAGAAAACCAACCCATGATTGGTAAATATTATAAAAACTGACATGCTGAGATGTTCATCATAGTGTTTTGTATAATAATTAAAAAGTAAACATAGTTCAGATATTTGAAAATGGGCCAGAAATAAATGATATCTACTTAAGGAAATATGCTGTATCCTTTAAAATGCTGGTTTTGTAAACAAAAGTGAAGTGAGAATTTGGTTGTGATAGTGCTTAATGTAAATGTAGAATAACCTCTGTTAAGAAAATATAATTAAACTTATTCATACATATCCATTTATATGTATGTGAATACATACTCATATTATATCTCCATAAGCATATCCTCCTACATAAAAGTTTGCATAATAAAGACTGGAAAGTATAGAAATGTTAACTCTAATTTTGTTTGAATGTAATAAATATCACAAGCACTATTCTCTCATTCTATCAACTTAAACCAATATGGCTACCTAGATAATGTTTCCTTCTTTAACATTTCTGTGAAAATGTGTGACTTATGCTCTGTCTATAGGTCACCCAGAATAAGATGATCTCATGTATTTATTAGAAGAGGTACAATATGCTGGGTCACTTGCCTGGTGCAGAATTTAGTGTATCTGTTCTGTGGTACTGAGAAACACTCTTTAGATATTACCAATTCTACTTTTTAGGAAGTGTACTGAGATTAATTAAAGAGTAGTGGTTTATTAGATAAGAAAACATATATTTCTGAACACATATGCTGCATTTCTGAAAACTCATAACTAAAAAGTGTGACATTTGGTTTAAAAAAGGAGGAAGGAAAAAAAAGTCTGTGGGATTTAGTCAAGTTTGCATATGCTTCTGTCTAGATACTGTGGATGCTCAAATACCAAATATAGATTAGAAGATATAAAAGGGATTTCATTCTTCTGACAACATTATACTTCTCTAATTCTATGCATGATATTTAGACGAGAAAGATAAACAGATCTTTTGGAACTATCAAGTGTTAAGGGATTAAAATTATTTCCTTGGGGGAAATATATTTTGACCAATTGTATTCATTGACTTTCCAAACTCTTCAGGGTTTGGGTTAATGTAGCATTTTTTGAGACGTATCATGCTAATTGCTATCATATGATTATGAAAAAATGGAAGGCATATTTGTTTGCATGTTTGGTAAATATTGGGTTAAAGAGATTTTTTTCAACTGTGAGACTTCTCATTGCTTTTAATCTAATTATGTAATAGTAAATATAACTGAATGCTTTTCTGTGTCAGGTCTCTATGATATATTTTGCACATGATCACAATAATTCTATGAGGAGAATATTATTATCATCCCTACTTTGTGGTAAGGATATTTTAAAAAGCAAAACCAATTTGCCTGAGACTACATAGACATTAACTTTTGCATTTGCTGTTAGGACCAATTCAGACCAAATCAGAAGTCTAGACTCTGAATCAATGGAAAATACATCACATCTCCTCATCATCAAATACTCTCTGATGACATCCCATAATAGAATATAATAAGCTGGACTTCCCATCCTTATTGGACCTCAGACCTCTTTTTTTTTAAAAAAAAAAATTAGAGATGAAAATTATGAAGCTTAGACAAGAGGAAACTGAATCCCAAAGGGGAAATATATATATATTTAACTATGCAAAAGATAGAACATAATGATGAGTTTGGTTGGACATTTAAATTAAAGTGAGTTTTTCCTTATCATTGTCATTAAAAATAATTATTTAAAATATTTCTAGTATTTTTTGTGTGTCAGTAACTATTTGGACTCTGAAGCAATTTACTGAAGAAAAAACCCACAAATTTTAAAAGGCAAACATCAGAAATGAAACCTCAAGATGTTCTCCTGCTGTTTTTTTTTTTTTCCCCCTGAAAGTTATAAAACAACAAGAGGCCCACAGAGGGCTTTGAGTAAGCCCCAGCATGAGGCATGAGGAAAATGAAGAGCATTATCTTTCCTGACCTACTTGAAACATGTATTTTCAACCTTTTCCTTTATTCCTACTGCTTCTCTGATCAGGAGTTAGTGCAACTCAGTGGGAGCAGTGAGCTTGTAAAATTTAATGCCAATTTTGCATAAACTAGAACCATTTCTCACTTGGTCCTGAAGACAACAAGGTGGAACCAGTTCAATATAAAAGATCCAAATAAAGAAGCATGTCAAGGTTCTTATTTTGACTCTTAGTTGTAATACAGAGGATCTGATCTTCTATAAATTTATTTATTCTACATTGAATTATTCATGGTGAACTGTTTCGTGCAGGTCTATTCACTCTTCGGGAAACCTTTTTTTCTTTTGCCTGAAGTTTACAAGGAGATGCATTAAGTCTACTCTGCAGGTCTCAGTTTTGCACTGTAATAAACAGTTGACTTTCATCTAAGGGCATTTGCTTACATTGAGAGCTATCACTCTAAAATATCCACATCCGTGATATTTACTGGACTTTGAGGAAATCTCCATTTTAATATCCTCACTGATGTCACTTTGGGCAGGGTCTTAGAGGTCCTGAAATGGGCCATATGATCAGCGCTTCCTCCTGTTCTGGCCATTAGTATTCCTGTGATACCTTGGAGAGAGGCCAAGCCTAGATAAGCAGGCAACTAGAGAGTATGCTTAGAATGTGCAAGTCCTGGGAGAAGAAATTCACACAGACATAAGAAAACTGTTGATTTAGTTGAAAGTGGAAGAATAAGAAACCCATGGAGATGGGGGATGGGAAGAGGTAGGAAATAAGTTTTGACCCAAATTAGGCTTGACTTAAGAACACAAAGACGGAAACGTGAGACTTAATTCGTGGTGACTTTTCTTCAAGGTAAGACTACATGCACAAAAAAATGCCAGCTAGTTGTTTTGGGTTTTTTTTGGAATCATTTTGGTCACCATATAAGAATGCAAAGTGACTTGCTCCATCCTAAGAAATTCTGACCCAGTAAGTTTGGGGTGGATTGCAAGAATTTGAATAATAACAATGTAAAAAACTCCTAGGAAGAGCCTTGTACACAGGGCCATTTTGGAACCACTCTAGTCAGATCACACAGAACTGAAATCAATGAGACAAAGTAAAAGAGGACAGGTTAAATCTCTAAATTTTTAGGCTGATGTTTTATGCATTGGGGTAAAAATGGGTCAATAGGGGAGGGTGATATTTTCCCATAATATTAATTCTCCAACCATTTAAACAGAATTTTGGGTAACCAGAGAATGAAAATAAGCATCACATCTCAGTTTTCCTGGGATCTAGGTGGTCTGTGATGGAATCATACCTAGCAGTGTTGTATTAGTTATCTTTCCATCATTGAAAGGAAGTACCTGATGTATTTAACTTTTAAGATGAAAGATTTATTTGGCCCATACTTTCAGAGATTCTATTCTATGATCAGGCAGACCCTCTGCTTTTCCACCTTGGTGGGGATGCCAGATGGCAATGGTGGGGGAAAGTGACAGAGCAAAACCACTTACTTCAAAGGCCAGGAAACAAAAGAGACTGAAGAGCGTGAAGAGCGCTAGGGTCAGACCAGCAAGGGCTTGCCCCTAAGTTTCTCCAATGAACCCCACTTCCTGGGAGCTATACTGTGTTCCAGTAGTGCTATGCTGGGGACCAAGCCTTTAACACAGGGGCTCTGGGGGACACTTGCCCAAACCATAGCACTGTCTAGGAAAATTTCTGCCCCTCACTGTGTCATCCACCCTGCCCCTGAGGCTGCTTGGATTGAAGAAGCTGCCCAATTGGACCATCAGGACAGGAATGGACTTGGGGATGGATCAAGATCTGAGCTAGGAGGAGTCAGGGTCACTGAAGAATTGTGGGGGAGAGCTCCATATCAGCCTTATCCTGGATTATTATTTATGTATTTACTTACTTAATAATTTTTATTGGTTATGTTTGACAGTAGAATCCATTTTGTTTTAATTATACAAGCATGGGATATACCTTGTTCTATTTAAGATCCCATTCTTAAGGATGCACAGGATGGTGGGATTTACTGTTTTCATACATGTACATGGGAAAATTATGTCAGATTCATTCATTCTGTCTTTCCTTTTCCTACCCACCCCCACTTGCCTCCATTCCTCTTTGTCTAATCTACTGAACTTTTATTCTTCTACTCACAGGTCCCCTCCCTAAACTCTTGTGGATTAGCATCCACATATCAAAGAGAACATTTAACCTTTGGCTTTTAAAATGAAAGAGATTAACATTTTTTTTTAACTTTGACTTTCAAACCATCCCTCACACACACACTTGTAGTCTTAAAACTATCTGAGCTGGGTGCAGTGGTATACGCCTGTGAGACAAACATCTTCAGAGTTAATGCAAGACTTGCTGCTTTTCCCTTGGAGGACTCTAGACACACTCAGGTCTTAAAATCAACTGAGTTCAAAGCCAGTCTCAGCAACAGTGAGGTGACAAGCAACTCAGTGAGACCCTGTCTCTAAATTAAATACAAAACCGGGCTGGGGATGTGGCTCAGTGGCAGAGTGCCCCTGAATTCAATCCCTGGTATCACCTCCTCCCACCCCTCACCAAAAAAAATATCCAAAACCAAATTTGTACATGTGGAGATCAAATCCCATTTCTCTCTGTGCAATTTCATGTATTTCTGTTATAGCCTGTCTGATACTGTAGGCATATTAGGCTTCCTCCTTGTACAGAGACCTTGAGATAGAAGTATGCACATTTAAATAACTTACCCCTTAGGCATGATCTTGTTTATAGCACTGTAGGTAAGACCTGCCAGCCATTTCTCAGCTTTCTAAATTTTTTCCTAACCTGGTAATTAGTCCTTCTGATGGCTGACTCTAGGGAAAACACAAACCTAACTATTGGAAAAGTTCATTTTGAACCAGAATTGTGGAAGGTATTCTGTGATCCTTTCTAGAATTTAAAAAGGATCAGAAATTCCTACTGGAAGGTATTTGACTCCAGTTTTCCACCCCCTATATTTAGATTGCAAATCTATTTACCACTTAGTATTCTGCAATGCTGATATTTCTAATAAAAAGCTAATTTAAACATAGAAGCATTTTCAGAGTTAGTACAAGACTTATTGCTTTTCCCTTGGAGAACTCTAGACACATGTAGGTCTTAAAATCAGCTGAAGCTAGCAGGGTTTTTCTTTAGAAATGAGTTTAATGACTGTAAATGTATATGATGATATTATAGCAATAAAATAAAATAATTAAAATTATAGAAGTTTTTCTGGAATTGTAACTTTCCCTCTGGAGATTTATTGTTCCTTTAAATAGCATAATTCCATTTTTTAAAAACCACTAAAGTTGTAGAGCTCATTTAGCTGGATGAGCTATTGGACTATTAAGTATCATTAAGAAAATAAATTAACATTGATATCAGGAGGCAAGTGTTTATAGTTCTGAATGATATATAGCTTTTAATAACAGTGACAGAATTAATTTTCAAAGCACATTAAGACTTCCAAGATTAGAGCAACTATTTCCCATTCAGGGTTATGAGTGCAAAAACTTGCTTTATCATGGTTCCACTGGCTTAGTGTCCCTTTTTCCTTTTGTAAAATGCCTGAAGCTTCTTCATATTTCTTGCTTGCTTATTTATGATCTCATTTAGCTATTTATTTATTTATTTATCTATCTATGTTTCCTTGCTGGGAAAATCTTGGAGATTACAACCTATGCCTGTTTGCTAGCAAACTCTCTATATCCATCTCTTAAAAAGATACATTTTACACAATTCCCACAAGATTCCTGTAAATTTTCTTGGCAAAAACCATTTGCCAGATTCCTGTTCAGCATTTCTGCTAAATTGCATGCAGGGACTTGTTTTTTAAATTGGCCTCAAATGTGGTAATTATTGGCTCTCATTATAGCCAATTAATTTTGCCCTAAGAGAGGTTATAAAGGTGTCTCATTTGAAGAAGATTCTAAGCAACAGGTAAAGCCCTTCCTGTCCAACCACAGGACACAGAGATTAAGAAAAAAAGGGGGGGGGATGTTGACATTGTTGAGCATAACACACACACACACATTTACAACACACCTCAAATAATTTTGCCACCTAAATCCACTATGCTCTGTCTGAATGTCCTTCAGTGTAATTTTTATTTAATAAATAATTCACTAGTGACATAATGCTTTGTCTACTAAGGTAGTAAAATCATATGTAGCTCATATAGAGGAGTAATTTCTTATTTAGATAAATGTCTAATGTACATGTTCTTCAGATATGGTATTTCAGGTTGTTTAACTGTATAAGCACATGGGGGCTAGGTAACAAGTGAGGGCTGAATTTAACCCTGGACTTTGCTCTTCAAATCATTTTCCCTTCTTAAATCTATCTTCCAAAGAAAAGGATACACTTTTCCAATTTCCCAGAGGTACAAGTGGATTACTATAGCAATTGAGTCTGGAAAATCCATGAACTTCTAGAAAAATGTGATACTAAAATATCCTATGTCTATGAGGCAATCATATATTAAAAATAAGCTATATTGGGCTGGGGATGTGGCTCAAGTGGTAGCACACTCGCCTGGCATGCGTGCGGCCCGGGTTCGATCCTCAGCACCACATACCAACAAACATGTTGTGTCTGCCAAAAACTAAAAAATAAATATTAAAAAAAAAGTAAGCTATATTTACCTCCCAAGAACAAACTTGAAATTTGTTCACGCATGTATTTCATTAGCATTACATAGTATATATATATATATATATATATGTGTATAAATGTTTCAAAATTTGGAGTAAAATATACCTCTGTTTTAAGTTCCACTCCTTAGTGAAATTTTCATAAAAATTTTACAAATACAGATGGTAGTAATTAACTGTAAATCAAATAAGCAAAAATAATGACAAGTATTTATAAGATTTTAACATTAAATGGCCATTTTTGTGGTCTAGAAATTTTAAATACTGCCAAATTTTTTTATGGTCCAATCAAATACATTGTTAATGAAGCTCTTCCCTCAAACAACTTCTAACCTGGCATCCATTGTATGGCTCATGACTGTCATCAAGTTGAAGGTGCAATTCTCAAAACACTTTGTTGATTTATATCTCATTCTGTTTTTCAGTCTTTTCACCTTCCCTTATTCATTATGTGTTTGTTCAACAGCTGCTCTTCACCTGTGTGTGTGAGTGTGTGTATGTGTGTGTGATTTATATTCTTATCTGTATAGGAAACAGTTTTTTTTAAAAAAGAGAAGATCATAGTTGGCTCTGAAGTTCACATGATTCTGAACATGGAGACTTGAAATTTCTGTGTAAAAGAAAGTAGAGTGGAGGAAGGGAATGGGGGAGGAAGGAGGGGCAGGATCAGTGAGGAATGGTGGAATCAATATGACCAAACCGTCCCATGTGCAAATATGAAAATACCACAGTGGGTTTCACCTTTATGTTCATCTATAATCACCAATTTTAAAAAACCTATAAATAAATGGAAGAAAGACTAATAGAATAGAGGAAAGGGAACAGGGGAGGAAGAATGAGAGGGAAAGGGGAATTACTAGGGACTAAAATGGACCAAATTATACTCTATGCTTCTATGATTGTGTCCAAATGAACCCAGATATTATGTATAATTGTAATGCACTAATAATTTTATTTTCAAATGAAGAGCTATAGGAATGGCAAGGTGTCTTACCTGAAGGTGCTATAACAAAGAACCATAAAATGGATGGCTGAAAAGGCAAACATTTATTTCTCAGGAATCTGTAGTCTGTAAAGACTCTAGACAGGTCCAGAGTCTCCTGAAGGCCTGAGCCCTGGTAAGCAGATGTCTATCTTCTCACTGTATTCTCAGATGGAGACAGGAAGTAAGCCCTCTTTTGCCTCTTCCTCTAAGGGCATCAATCTCCGTAAAAAGGATTCTGCTCTCATGATCTAATTACCATGCAAAGGCCTCCTCATACCATCACGCAGGGGTTTGGGTTTCAGTGTATGAATTTTGAGAGTCACACACATAGCTGGAGGTGAGAGCCAGCAGTGTGCTGTCTCTGTGCTGACTGGGCTGTCCATGAGACACGCCTAAGTAAGGACCCAGTGCTAATGCAGACGTGTAGTTCCTCTCTCTTGAAGAGAGACACAGCTGTCCTTCCACACCTGGGTCTCAGTACTCACTGTGCACAAAATCAGTGGCCAGCTTTAAGCAGATACCCTCAGACATCTTTTTCTGGCTTTAGGTTCTAGCATGGATAATTTTTTAAAGCTCCCAGGTTGTGCATATGTGCGGAGCAGGTGGGGACAAGCTTCTCCAGAGCAAAACCAAGACAGGATGAGGGACACATGACTCTCACGAAGGAATGACAGAGTCAATTTGGGGAACAAGCTAGGAGGTTTCCTTTTGAAAACCTTTCATCAGATGATTGTTGGTATTCTAGTAAGGACTGATGTATTTCTGATAGGAACAATATTTTCATTGATTGATCAATTGATCCTGGGGATTTAGCCCACCCCCCGGATGCTTTACCACTGAGCCACATCCCCAGACTGTTTTATTTTTTATTTTGAGACAGGATCTCACCGAGTTGTTTAGGGCCTTGATAAATTTTTGAGGCTTGTCTCGAACTTGGATAGTCTCAGTCTCCCAAATCACTGGGATTGCAGACATACGCTAGTGTGTACCCAGGTGGAACAAGATTTTACTGAAGAAAACTTAAGCATAAAAAGAAATTGTCTCCTGTTCTTTCTTAAAAATGTATTCCTAGTAAAAGTTTTAAGAATAGTTGTGGCTGCTGAGAACAAATGATTTTATTTGCCATTATTTGGACAGATAGGTTATCTCCATTGGCAGATGATGCAAAGGAATGCCTGTTACCAGGACTTGCTGCTGCATCTCCTATCCTAGCTCTGGGCACGTGGGCATGCCACTCACCCTTCTCAGTCTTACCTTCTTAATCTACATTATGAGAAATACAACTGCTGTTGCTTATCTTTTAATAAATAGATGCTTTTGTAAAACTAAAAAGCCTGTCTAAATAAAGCAAGAAGGTTCTGGTTGATATTTTTCACATTTTTTTTTATAAGTGGGTGTGCTGAGAAACCCAATATTTTCTAAAGGTCTCTTCAAGAAGGACATGCTGTCTATTCCTATTTTGGGGAGGCCCTTTTAGTTCTTCTTGGGTCCAGTCATAACTGTAACTTTAAAAACTTTCTCCCTTTGTACTTCTAGTTTTTAAACTAGGGAGGGAATCTATTTAAATTCATTATGTATTTATGGAAAAGACCTTTTGCTACAATAAAAAGAGAATTTCTGGGTCCCTTTGGTAAAACCATGGTTGAGTTACAAGCTTCTTTGGATTTTACGCCCCTAATTTTCTAATCAATTTTGCTAGATTATTCAAATTTAAATGCTTCCTTAATTTCTAAAACACCTACAATATTAAGATAGATTGGTTTATTTGTGAAATATACCCAAGGATGTTGTAAATAATTTCTGTGCATAAACATTAAATTGAATCTTTGAAACATTTTTTAATATATATCATAATATATGATCTTTTTAATATATCACATATTATTGTCATATTCAGAAATGTATTAGATTTTGTTTTCAAATTTGACAATATAGTTCAACAAAACATAGTATATTTAATATTTGAACTGATGTAAAATCAATATTTTGAGGTATTTTCAAGGTATTGGAATTCCCATAAAACTTTACTTTTCTATATGTTTGTATGAAGAAATACATAAATAATAAGCAGTGTTCATATGAATGTAACGCAATGTTGACTGGACAGAATAAAATGTTTTATAATTTTAATATGATGTAATATATACATTGAAAACATGTTTTCATTACCAACACAAGTCTTAAAAATTGTACTTATTACAGATCACTTATTAAGTGCTTTGAGATATATATTTTTTTTATTTTACTTGATTTAAAGAAATGATTTCCAAACAATATGCAAGACATATTTCTCACAGATGAATAAGACAAAATCTCTGTTCTTAGGAAGTCAGATGATTACAGGCTTAATCCCAGAAAAAATATGATACAAAGTCAAATTTAATGCATTTTTTGAAAACAGTGAAAATAAAGTCAACTAGGTTTTAGAGGAATCTTTTCCTTTCCACACTTCCCAAGGATTCATGAAGACATTTTTTCATTGTCAGAGTCAAAGCTCAGGATAGTGGAGCATCGTTGGAAGTGTATAAGTGATTCTTCCGGGGGCCTAGGGTCTGGGGGCTTTGTTCTCCCTTTTATTTTCCTATGGTATTTATATTTGAACCTGATGGGATTTCGTCCTCTAGAAATGGTAAACTATTAGAAAACTAAATAAAGCTTCACCAAAGTCATGGGGCCCACTAGGCTGCTAAGTTTGCGTTTGTTCTAACTGTAGGCCTTTTTGCTCCAGGAAAAGGGTCCTTATCGATGCTTTATCCAAAATATTTCAATAGAAAACTATGTTTTTCATTCAGCTGAAAAAACTGCAGGAAGCTGGTAGCCCTTGTGCTTCTGCTTGTTTTGAGAGCAGAAACAAAATGTAATTTGTTTGGTACCATCTACCTCTTCAAAGATGTTTGCATGAGGTACAGCTTTGGGAGACAGAGATAGTGCCTTCTTCAGAAGCAATGGGCATTCTTTTGTACTGTCCAGTATAAGAAAAATAATATTTCCCTTTGAGGCAGTGGCCAATGGTTCTCATAAGCCATTGCAATGAATTAGAATTGGGTTTCCTACACTCCAAGTTTCCCTTCTGTATCTCAACCCCCTCTGCTTCCTAATGAACACAAGGAGTCTTGCTTTTTCAAAATGCCAGTTACTTTTGGAAACTCACCTTTTGCTATGATTTACAAAACTACCTTCATTACTTTCTATTCAAGAGGTCCAACTGAGCATAATGTTCTCTGTTCTCATTTTCTGAGAATTGTTAAAATAACAGTAAAAAAAAAATTGAAAAAAGATGTTGCCTCAGAGAGCAGGAAGAGGGACATTGAATGGTGAAAAGAGAGTATTTTTTTAGAAGGTTTAAAAAAAAAAGGACAATACTAACTGAAAAAGGCAGCCACAGCCCAAAATATTCAGAAGAGAAAGGTACTGAAGATGTACACTTGTTAGATTTTTATTTTTTAATTTTTTGGCAGAACCATGAAATTACCCCAACATCAGAATGGGAAAGACTGGGAATAGATTTGGAATTTAGCAAGTAATTAGGATGCTTAATTAAAGAATATTCTAGGGACCATGAATGACAACAGTTCCCTTGCTACCTTCCCAGGTGATTTTTCATGACTGCTCATCCCTGCTTGAGAAGTATCATAGAAACACATTGAACCATCTTTTTAGGAAGAACAGGTTCCATAATCCCATTAACACTGCAGTGTAGATTCTTCATTGATTTAAAATTTCAGGATGGCACACTTTACTGGGCTGACCTTTGCGGTGCCCTCCACATAAAACTTGTCCATCCACTCACCTCATCCCTACACATAAAGCTTTTAAGTCTACCCTCCCCTTTCATGGAAGAAATACTGAAGAGAAACAAGGCAACTCATGGGAATATTAATCAACCTGAATTTTCATTTGTATGCATAAACAATCAGCCAGGATAACCAGAGTCCTGAGAAAAGACTAGCAGTTTAAAAATATAAGTTCAAGTTAAGTATAGAGATATGATTGTTCAAATGAAATAAGATATTTCCTGGAATATAAAATCTATCTCTGCTTATGTAATATATGCAGAATTCACAATAATAAAGCAAATGTGGCAGCTGGGAAAGGAGACAATGTGAACAAGGAAATTTTGATTGCTGAAACATGAATGCAGAGGCAAACATGATAAATAGACTCACTGGATGGAACATTTGTGAAACAACATTTCTCAGAACATTGACCAAAAAGTAAGTGATAGAAGATATGACTCTAGAGTAATATGTAACCTCAAATATATCAAAACTGTCAGGGAGAAGGAAGAAGGAGGATCTTTAAGTGGAAGGAAAATTTGAGAATTGGAAAAAATGTGAATATTCAAACTAGGAGGGCATCAGAAGCTGTGTGGACATGGTGCACCAATACCTTCTCCCTTAGGCATTCCTTTGTAAAATTCTAGACACAAAGACAAAAGACAAAATCCTAAAGGCTTCCATACAGAAACAACCAATCAGAAAGTTCCCCTATGAAGGATATAGAGTAGGTTCATTTTCAACTTGTTATTAGCAATGCAGAATAGTAGACATTGACAATCCTAAAGAAAAAGAGAGTCCCAAGTATCTTCTGTCACTAAGCTATCTATTTCGGAATCTAGAGAAATATTTTGTTTTCAGAAATTCAAAATTTCTGCAAGGACTCACTTCAGAAACTCAGGAAATAAAGAAAATAATTTGCAGATGAAATGGAGAAGAGAGAACTAATTCTTGAAAGAGCAAAGAATAGAATCTACAAAAAAACTGAACTGACTAAAATGTGCATTGACAGTCAATGGCAAGACAAAAGTAGGGCTGCAATGTGTCCAAATTGGAGAGAGAAGTTTAGCTCTGTTTAAAAGATTCCACTGGGAGTCAAGGGCAACAGTGTCACCAGGAAATTGGAAGATAAGAAAGGCATGTGAAGTCTTTTTCAACAACAACACAATAAATAAATAAAGCAAATTAAATTTGCAAAAAATATATCATGATTTGAGTGATCCATGGAGAGAAGGAATGGAATCCTTTCAACATTTCCTTTTGTGGAACAAACATTAGATTTAAAAATCTAAAGTAAAACTTCTGTCATTCACTAGAAATCTGCATGCAAGAAACTGTAGCCCTCTGCAACTGAGTCCTCCATAGATCAGTTCTATAGTTTCTGTTCTATACAGAGAGTAAGGCAAGCTTCTCACTCTCCCCTCCTGAAGGTATCTGTGAAATCTGTCAGGGAAGGGTACACACATGTGGATGAACTTCAAAAAGCATCTGGAAAGATATTACAATATGACTTTGAAACAGGAGGAGTCAGTAAATAAGGTGCAATGTATAGTGTGTTAACATTTCATTGCTGTAACAAAACACCTGATAAGAACAACTTAGACAAGTCTGTATTAGGTTCACCGTTTCAGAGGCTGAGTCCATGGTTGGTTGACTCTATAGCTCTTGCCTCAGGAGGAGGCAGCATATCATGGTGGAAGGGCATAGTAGAGAAAACTGCTCATCTCATGGCAGCCAGGAAGCAGAAAGAAAGCCACCCCCCACACACAGACACCGGAAGACTGAACACTAGCTAGCTAGGAAACAGGAAAAAGATAATCCCTAAGAGCATGTCCACAGTGACCTACTTGCTTCAGCCACATTTCACCTGTCTACACTTTCCACCTAGTAATTCCATTCAAAGTATTAACCTATCAAATGGATTAGTCCATCAATTAAGTGACAGCTTTCTGAATGTTCCTGCATTGTGTAACACATAAGCTTTTTTTTTGGGGGGGTGCATCTCATGTCCAGATCCCAGCATATTGTTTAATTGAATTTCAATTACACAATTACAATGAAAGTTAGACGCTAGTTCAGGGGAACAAAGAAGAGGCAGTTTATGTCTTTGAAGGTCTGTAATGAGGTCATGATGATTGCTGAAGCAAGTGAAATATTAAAGGTACTATGTGTTGGTGGATTTTAACTTTAGAATTTGTGAACAGATTATTTTAATCATTATGGGGCTGCTCTGTATTTCATCTTGACAATTGGGATGATCTTAAGAAACACAATTTTTTTGACTTATGTTATTGTCTTGCTCCTGGCCCGTTTACAGTGCATAGAATTGCTATGAATAGTGTTTTCACAATTCAATGTTTCATGCCCATTAATAGTTTAAATTTCTTGAAACTTGAAAGAGTGAAATATAATCACTAGACAATGTCATTTAAAATTTTTCCCCAAATTCATTTCTCCAACTTTGTCTTCTCTCCTCAAAATCTGTCCCACAGTTTCATGTCAATGGTGGACATTTTGCTATACTGTCCAAATTTCATAAATACGTAATTTAACTCAATTTCTCCCCATGACCAACTTGTGTTCCTTTTGTATCTGTTTTCCTTCATGATAAAAATGATTATGTGGCATTCATTTTCAAATTATTTTGGTAAACTTCACATCTTCCACTTTAGCAAAGTTGGTATGAATTGTTAATTTCAGTTGACTCATTTTATTTATTTTTATTAACAAATATTAACTATACACATTAATGTGTGATATTTCCATAAATTAACACAGTGTGCAAAGATCGAATCCAACTTCCCTTCCCAACATCTAGTAACTGTTATTTTGCTTTTAGGTCAATTTCTTTTAGCTTCCACAACTGAAAGAGAATATAGATTACTTGTCTTTCTGTATTTGTCTTATTTAACTTGACATAATGTCCTCCATTTCCATCCATTTTGGTGGAAATGACATAGTTTTATTCTTTTTAATACCAAATAATATTCAATTGTGTTTATGTACCAGATGTTTTTTTTTTAATCCATTCATCTAATGGCACCAGGTGGATTCTTCGCTATTGTGAATCGTGCTGTAGTAAACATGGTCATGCAAATATCTCATTGTTACATCTACTTCATTTCCTTGGGACATCTAACCAAAAATGGGATAGCTGAGTTTTATGATAATAGAATATGTTGGGAGCCACATTGAGTTACCAGACCTTCCAGTCCTGATGCACCATGAGGATCTGAAAGATCACTGTAGTCTGGCATGGTAGTGCCATGACTACTGACTTGGTCTTTTGCCCCTGCTCAGATAGCAAGGCCAGTCTTCTGAGTAGGCATACCCCTGGGGTTGAGTTACCCTCACCTATTTTTATAATTTTTTTTTTTTTTGTAATCCTACCAATTTGCCCTTTTGGGGATAGGATGTTCCATGGAAATTCCTTTTGTGTGTTACCTTCTCTTATTCTGCCTTTGGATGTGGCCTTCCTAGATGTCAGTCAATCTGCTGATAGCCAACATCATGAAGCTAGACTCAACCCCCTGAAACCTGACCCCTTGCCCCATTTGAATGGCTTCTCCCCAATAAAAGTGTTCAGCACATGTGTTCTCTCTCTCTCTCTCTCTCTCTCTCTCTCTCTCTCTCTTCTCATCCCAGACCCCTAAGGTCAGAGGAGCTGTCACAGGACCCAAAGAAAAATGTATCTCTATGTGCAGCCCAGTTCACCTGGAGTGACCCTGAGTGTTTTAGTTGTGAGAAATACCACAAGAGTATTTTTCTTTAGTTATTTGAGGAACCCTCATACTGTTTTCCATAATGACTATACTAATTAACATTTCACTAACAACAGTGTTCCTTTTTCTCTACATACTCATCAGCATTTGTTATTTTTATTTATTTTTTATAATATTCTTCCTAACTGTGGTGAGATGGGTCTCATCCTAGTTTTGATTCTCATTTCCCTGATGACTACACATATTGAACATTTTGAACATTTTTGCATGTATTTGTTAGTCATTTGTATTTCTTCTTGAGAACAGTCTATTTAGATCATTTGCCCAATTTTAAATTAGGTTTATCTGGAGACTTTTTGTTATTGAGCTTTTTGAAATTTCTATATTCTGGGTATTAACCTCTTGCCAGATTTATAGTGTACAAGTATTTTCTTCTATTCTGTAGGCTGTCTCTTTATTCTGTTGATAGTTTCCTTTGCTGTGCAGAAATTTTTTAGTTCTATGTAACTCCATTTGTCAATTTTTGCATTTGTTCCTGTGCTTTGGAGTTCTATCCAAAAAATCACTGCTTACGCCAATGTCTTCAAGTGTTTTCCTTATATCTTCTAGTACTTTCAGAGTTTTAGGTCTTATATTTAGTTAAGTCTTTCATCCAAATAAAGTTTATTTTTGTACAAGATGAGAGATAGGGTCAAATTTCAGTTTTATGCATGTGGATATCCAGGTTTCCCAGCACCATTTATTGAAGAGGCTGACTTTTCTTCAATGTATGTTTTAGGTGCATTAGTTAAAAACAGGTGGCTGTATATGTGTTGATTTATTTCTGGATTCTCTATCCTATTTTGTTGTCCTTTGTGTTTGTTTTTGTGTCAATACAATGTTGGGGTTTTTTGGGGGGGGCTGTTGTTTGTTCGTTTTTACTGTGGCTCTGTAGTATGTCTTGAAATTAGGTATTACGATGTCTACAGCTTCATTCATTTTGCTCAAGATAGCTTAGACTAACAAAAACCTAATTGATGCCTCTTGAAGGGCTTAGAAAAGGCAGAACAAAACAAACCTAAAATTAGTAGAAGGGAAATAAATAAACAAAGCTCAGAGCATTTATAAATGAAATAGAGTCTAACAAAAATATAAAAGGGCAATGAAACAAAGAGTTGTGTTTTTTTTTAAGATAAGCAAAATCAGCAAAGCTTTAATTAGATTAACCCATAAAAAAAGACAAAAAGAAGGCACTAAAACTGATTCCACAGAAGCACAAGGGCTCATTAGAGGCTATCATGAAAAACCGTAGGCTAACAACTTGGACACCTTGAAGAAATTTCTCAACATATATGACCTGCCAAAATCTAACCATGGGGGACATAAACGCACAATTAGACCAAAACAACAAATGAGTTTGAATCAGTAGCAAAAACTCTCCCAAAACAATAGCAGCAAAAAGCTCAGAACTTCATGGCTTCTCTGATTACAAAGTTTTAATGAAGAACTAATGCCAATTCTTAGACTGTTTGAAAGAATCCTTCCAACTTGTTTTGTGAGGCCAGCAGTATTCTGCTTCCAAAAACCAGACAAGAACACCAAAAAAGAGAAAACTACAGACCAATACCCCTGAGGAACATACGGGCTGACCTTATGAACAGAATTCCAGCCATGGGAGTTCATGGGCTGACCTTGGTTTTCCTTCTGTCTCATTCATCCCTCCCTCCTCCTCCTCATCAAGATCACGCTCATAACTCCAGCCCAATTCACCTCACGGTTAATCTCTTCCATGGGAAATTCAATGTATAAGCTTCCTTACTTTTAACTTCTGTATTTTAAACCAGGTTTAAATTTCTAAAACCCTTTTTTTATCAGTCACCTATGCTCAAAATTTGAATGCCTATTTTACATCCAAATTCCTTAAGCTTGCCCATAAAATATTTTACCATCTGACACAAAAGCAGTGTCAAGGGGTCGTTTATAGATGGATCTTAGCCCTCTTAATTCTCTAACTGACACTTGAACAGGCCAGCAAAAGTGCCATCCACTATCAGGGGGACAATGGCCAGTGTCTCTTTGGAGAGTTCTTCCTGACCAGGGGAATCCAAGCCACCCTAAAATTTACAATCTCAAATAATTAGCAAGTAACAAAGCACAAACACTTAGAAATACATTTACAGAAAATGAAGCTCCTGATAGATCTAATCCACATGGGTTCTAGAACTAGACAAAGGGAAAGTGGCTCCTTAGTTTATTTAAGGGAGTAATCAAAGGCAGGGATAAGGTTTCAAGAGCAGAGTCTTGCTTCTTGATGTCTTGCAATCACCAGGTTGATTGACATCTTGGCAGGTCACACCCATCTCAGGTGCAGTGTGAGATCTTTGGCAGAGCTTGAAGGGGAAGTTCCCTTGCATTAGGTGGTCAATCCCTGTGGGGGGTGCCACAGGGAGTTCCCAATGCCAGGCTTATTCCCTTCAGGGGGCTACTATGAGCAGTAGTCCACACACAGCCCAAGGAGGGCAGCTGACAATCCATGCCAGGCTCAGTGGCACATGCCTATAATCTCAGGGACTCTGGAGACTAAGGCAGGAGGATCGAGAGTTCAAAGCCAGCCTGGCAACTTAGCAAGGTCCTAAGCAACTTAAGGGAGACCCTGTCTCTAAAAAGGGCTGGGGACTGTCTCAGTGGTTGGGTGCCCCTAGGTTCAATCCCTGGTACCATAATAATAATAATAATAATGCTATCTGCATAATACAAGGAGTTTGCCACACCAAGGTAGCCTGGAGATAGAGCATGGACTATCTCTTCCCTTTCTCAATAAAAAACCTAGTATCATTTTTATCTGACCCCAAACCAAAGTTTCTGCCTTGTCTTCCTATAATCCCTACCATCACTGTGTTTTAAACTCAAAATTAATTTGTCATCATCTATTGAACCATTTTCAATTTGTTTTACTAAATGGAATTCCATATCAATTTCCTTTTCTTTACAACTCAGCACCAATCTCACTTTTCCACAAAGACCCTGACTTCTCGTACCTGATGGGAGTCCTTCCTTCAATACATTACTTCAACCTAAGATAAATTTTGTTATTGATCATTTATATCTTTGTCCTATTTTTATTACTTTAAGCAGTTAAAAACTCTTTGTGTAAAGTTTAAACCTGTTAAAAATCTTGGTACATGTACAAGAATGTATGATTTTAGTGTAGGGGCTGACTCTTTGTTCTAATTTGTCTTCCATAGAGTAGAAATTCCGTACTCTGTCAAATGAAGGCATAACATTGTTATGGTCGAATTCGGGACCCCCAAAGACCACCAGAGACTCAAGATGGATGTAAGCAGCAAAGAGGTGTTTATTTCGAGCTAGCTCGGTCCTCCGCAGGCACTCACAGCAACTGGTGACGCTGAGAGGCCGGAGCCCAGGGTTTGCAGCAGTTTTATACATTCTCTGGAGAGGGCAGGGACTTCACATACATCATAGCAAATCATCACACACCGCAGGAAAATCAAATAACAACTCTAAAACATGATTAGCACATTCACTGGCGGGAACAAGTTGGGTAGGGGTGATTGGTCAGAACAAAAGGGGTATTGGTTTGAACTGATTGGTTTAAGCCAAGAGGGGTGCACGTGCTGAACTACATGGTTTCCCAATATGTTATCAACCACCATAAACTACTGGGAGGGTCATCTGGCATCCCATGTATTTCCCTGTCTCATGCTGATTGGTGGCTGCTAGGGGGTTGCTATGGATCTCCACCTAGTCTGACTGAGACAGGGACACCTGGGGCAGCAGGTCTCTCCTGTTATTTGTAGATAAACAACTTAGCAGGGTGGGAATGTGTTTAGGAGTGCTCTGTGGGTTTTTCCAAGGACAAAGGTCATGTCCGTTTCTTGGACAGGCTTTGCTCTGAGATAGAGGCTGGTTTTTCAACATCATAAATAGCAATCCACTTCTGTCACTGGTGATCTAATTCAGTTGTTTTCAAATGGGAGTGATTTTCACCCTTTGGGAAATACTTTTCAATGTCTGGCAATTTCACAACTGTTATGGGAGTTTGTGTGGTATCTACTAGGTGGAGATGAGAGATACTATTAGCACTGGTTTCTAAAACTTCTACCCTTATCCTGAGGCTTCAATAACATTCTTAAGACATATTATTTTGTGTCAAAAGATGGCCAAATAGAGTTTCAAAGCCACCTCCCCAGCTTTAACCAGAGAATCTCTCTAAACAACTGGACGGGACACTGAAATAATTTGTAGATCTTTATTTTTAAACGGCCACTATCAAGCAAGAAACCAAGAAAAATCAAGCCATGAGTGAAAACCAAAGGTATTTTGTTAGGGAAAGTGAGTTAGAAAACACAGAACTCCTGTAATGGGCAAATAGCAACAAACACGTGTGCAGTGAGAAAGTTCTCTGGTTACATGGAGTGTAAGAGCTCCCTGGCTGAGGATGAAAGGAATTTCAGTGGGGAGGTCCAGAGTCGCCCAGAAAGGGAGAATAGATGAAGCATAAGGGTTCCAGACCAATAACCCAAACACAGCAAAGAACCTTTGGAAAAGTAAATAGCTGCTCCTCTCCACACTGGGTGTTGTTATGAGGCCTGCTACTTCTTCAACTCTGGGAACCCAAACAGAGTGGACCTGTGTGCCATCGGCAATGCTCCTTTTGCTCAGGAACATGATCTTTCTGGGAAGGAGAAAGGAAAGCAGGCAGACAGATGCTTTCCTTGCATGTCCTAGCTTCTGACTCACAGCTGGCTGAGCTGCATCTGCTCCAAGGTGCTTAAGCTACATTTCCCCAATGGGAGCAAAGAAAAGCCTGGGAGAGCAAGTCTCTAGCATTTTCAGTATTTACAGAGACAGACTTGCTTTCTGTACTTTGAACAGACTACTAAAAGTAGGAGGATTTTTCACACGCATATACAGAGTAGTCTTCCAAAGTGAGTACTAAAGGTATTTTAAAATACAAAATATACTACACCATTTTAACAAGAACATGATTTAGATAAGACGTAAGCTAATAATAAACTTGTTCCTTTAAAATGAGTACTGCAATTTTCTGTCAGTGTAAAAATATGGTTACACAGAACTAGCTTCTAAATAAACGATAGAAACGAAACGAGAATATACCTGCTTGCTCCCTTTAATTTCTGAATTAATATAAATTAATTATTACTCAGTCTCCTCTTTGTATTTACTTTTTTCTTTCTATGATAAATCAATCATAGATATTCAAGTAGCATTTTTTTTTTCTTAAACTCTCATTATCAGGTTTGAAATGGGTAATTGAATTTGACCTCTTTTAACAATTACCTATTCTTAAGACTGAGAAGCAGAGGCATAAAAGAACCTGTAATTTCCAGGTTATTACATCTGGAAATATTCTCATATCTAGGCTTGGGTGTGTGAGAAAAGAAGAAGGAAAAAAACCCAGCACATCATTTTCTTTGTTTTGAGGGTGAATAGATCTTGAAGTCAGCAAGTTTAATAAAGTTTATAAAAATATGAAGGCTCAAAGATATACTCTGGGGTAGTGCACTTTGGAAGCTGTGGCAATCTTTATGAAGTAAAAAAAAAAGTACCCAGAGTCTTAAGTGACTCTCCAAGAATATTTCTCCTCAGAGATTGTTAATTTTCTGAAATAGAGAAAATATCTCTTAGAGCTCCCTATTACCAGTGGCAGCTTGAAGAGCAATTCACATTTAAATAGCTGTTTCATTGCTTCTCATTCTTTGCCAACTGCAGGATCCTGAAACACTAATGTGCACCCAGGAAAGAGATGGTATTGTAACATCACAATGCTAATATACTATGAATGTCATGCCTGACTTTTTTTTATTGAGATGTCATCGGTTATTACATGATCTGGCTAAAAATATAATGGAAGGTAAAGAAGGTAAAGAGTAAAAGCTATTTATATTAAAATTTTGCATCAGTTTATGGCTTCTCTGAGATGTATTACTTCTCAGCTTTTTATCCAATCTACTTATATTCTAGCCTTTAGAATACTGTAAATACTTAAACTGAATGCATAGCGTACATGCCCTGAAGTAAATGCATAGCATATTATTTTCTGGATGACTCTAACCTCAAAATGTTATAAGACTTTGCTTTAAAATTACGATTGCTTTATCATTGACTTGGATAATTTACAAGTTTAATTGCATGTAGAACTTAAAGTATGTTCTAAGTGAAATATTTTAGAAAGCAGAGCTATAGTTTGTAAGTGTAATTTTATTTGCTAGGTTGAGTTATGTATGATTAGTTTTGATAGGTTAATAAATGTCCAGATATTAACAATTCCATGTCAACTAATCCATTGAAATTCAGATTACTTTAGAGTTAGTTGACTGAAAAAAATCACGCATTGTCCTTCATTGGTGAACTTTTAGAACTTGGAGAGACAGAGTGAATGCTTGAACTCTCCTTCACAAAGTTGATGAGTTTTTTTTACAAATTTCCCTGACAGTGTTTATTACAACTTAAGAATTAACATATTTTTTTAAAAAAGTCTTTTTTTTTTGTCTTTAAAGCTTTCAGTCTAATTCTAGTAATCTAAAATGTTGTGGGACTGTTTTGTTTAAATAAATAAGTAAATAAATAAAAAGGTGCAAATTTCCTTACTTTCTGACTGAAACAATTCCTGTAACAACTTCTTCCAATGTTCCTTATGTTTACTTTGCTTCTAGGTTTTTCTCTGATCCTGCACTAAATGTTTGTTGATTCCAAATAAGCGGGCATGCTTTTAATACTGCCTTTTGCCTTGAAGAGTCCTTGCTTCCCTGAATGCTGAAGTATAGCACCCAAGAAGCACTCAGAGGCAAGTGTAGAGTGGAAAGTGAAAGAGTTTATTAAAGATAGCAGAGAAGAAAACTTCCCTCAGGAGGAAGAAGAGGATTCAAAAGGTGGAGTGTGGAAAGGGGAAGTCTTCTCCCTTTTATAGCTAAGGTCTTCTTTTGTACTTCTACATTCCTGTCCTATATTTTGCTTTATCTCCCTCTATCCTGTATGTGGTGGGGATGCAGGTGAGAAGGCCAAAAGGTGGAAGATGCCCAAGGGGTAGGGGAGGAGTGATTTGAGCAGGAAGGGCCTAGGGTGTTTTGATTAGCTTCTTGTCTTGCTGAGAGCCTTGGAAACGTTAACATTTTGATCTCCCAGGTGCTATTCTGGTTTCTTGGGCTCAGATTGACACCATTCTCTTTATTAGACTTGATATTAGACCCGATTTACCCAACTACACTAACTACCTAGCTTTAAACCTGGCTTCACTTTTGTTTTTGTCTTGGCATGTACACATTGATTTATACTTCCACAGCACTTCTACAGAATGTTAGTGACTTCTAAGTTTGCTTTCATTCCACAGCCTGACTCCTGGGGAAAAAAGCTTGTCTTTTCTTTGTAGTGAAAATGTATAAAAGACATATTTGCTCATAAGTCAGTCAAATATTTACTGAATTAAACTTGAAAAATAATTTCTATTTTTTAAAAAAATTCCTTGAAAAATAATCAAAGGTGTTAGACTGGAAGACGCAGCACCACACGACACAGATCACCAAAGAGTTTTTCATTTTATTACAAAAGGCTGTGTGTTTATATAGGTCTAAGGAGAGGTCGCAGGGCTGAGGTAGATAACAGGTCGACCATTTATTGGCAAGCTCTTCCATATGTCAGTTCCGGAGCCCAAGAAGTTAATTCTAATTGGGGCTAAGGCTTCCCACCAGCAGGGTTTGAACACTGGCACCAGCGGGAACGTTTCACACCAGTGAAAGAAACAAAGAGGAGAAAGGGGGTAGTTAGACGCCATGCTGGGGTTTTTCTCTGGGGTGCTGCTGCCGTTATATGTTTTCCCAACAAAAGGGAAGTGCTAAAAATAATTCATGGATAATTTAATTATTCATTATCTTTATGTATATAAATGCATTATATATATATAATTTCCCCCCACTGTTGCATACTTGTCTGTGTAGACATCCATACACACACACATAAGCAAACATATGTGTGGTATATATGTGTGTGCATATATATGTGTGTGCATATGTGTGTGTGTGTGTGTGTGTGTGTGAGTGAAAAAGTTTAATTAATTTGTAAAAACTTTGTGGAAATTAAAATTTTTTATTATAAAAGTGTATAATTCTGACCATATTCCTGTTCATCTATGATAGAAAAATGGTCAGATTCTATTGATTTCCAATTTCTATCAATACAATTTCAGCCTTCACTCCCCATCCCATTCAAAGCTTTCCCTTCTCCAACATAGTAAGAAGGATGTTTGTTTATTTGTCCTTCTCTTTTGTACCCATGTTGCTTTTGTCACTTTTTCAAAAAGGGAACCCTTAGGGACTCTTTTGTAACTGGCAGGTGGAAGGAGTTCACCTCATTATTCTTGTCTTTTATTCCTGTGACTTTAATAAACTTTCCTGTGTGTCTGGCCTATTTTAAATGGATATTGGCCAGGCAGTGATCACAATGGGTCAGTCCTTCTATCCTTTAATAAGCCCTTGACTAAGAAAAAATTCACTAGATTGTAGAGACCCTTATATGTGTTGTGTGGCGCTAGTGAAATTCCAAGAAAATTGCAGAAATCCCTATATATGGCATGTTACATAGATTATTACAAATTTCTTGATATTTTAGCAGTTTTAAATGGAGCTTCATTTAAGTCTATATCACACACACTAATCAAGTGTCTGCTATGTGTAAGATGTGCTTTTGAAGATTCTCAAAAACATCCATTCCCACGCTTTATCTACCACAAAAATAAGAATAAAGATCACATTTTTATCTTCAACTTGAATCTTTTTCCTGAACCTCATTCAGATCATTTAACAACTGCCGACAGACATGTCCACTTGAGAGTCCAGGAAGAAGACAGTTCACAGCGGGTCTATAATGTCCTTTGTCCCTCTCCAGATGTGGGAAGCAGTGATGATCCAGACTACTTGTCCTTGTAGAAATTTTCATGGTCAACACTGCTTAGTTAAAAACCTTAGAACTTGAAAGATGTTATTAATTGCTAAGTGGAAGTTACTTTGCAATACTTTTTCACCCCTGAATGACACCTAACCAAAGCAAAATATTATGGACTGAATTGTGTCACCTTGAAATTCATATGGTAAAGACCTAATGGAAGTGTATTGCAAGATGCGGCCTTTAAAGAGGTGATTAACATCATGATCTTTGACTTGATTTTTTTCACTCATACAGCAGGTATTTATTTAACATCTATTGTGCCAGGTACTGTTTTAAACCCTGGAAGTGAAACTGTTAAGGTAACCCAGGCCCTTGTTTCTCACAAGCTGATATTTTAACTGTAACATCTATAGCAATACATGAATAGGTAGATGGTTAAGATTTTTTGTTTTTGTTTTTGATTTTTTTTTATATGAAAAAATACTGCTGGTTAAGTCACTTAGTCTATGATAATTTTGTTATGACTGGCCTAAAAGCTAATAGAGCATACAAAATAGGACTAAGAGACTCTGAACTCTACCAGTGTTCTCTGGGCCAGTGTGAACCTCATGGATATATCATCAATGATTTCATGCTCTTGTTTTATTCCAGTAACAAAGTGTCTCCAGGCAAAAAAAAAAAAAAAAAAAAAAAAGACATGGGGGAACTGCTTCTGACAGATGTGTCCAAAGACAAATTTTGCCTCTGTGCTTGGGGTTTGCCTATATTTCAAATCATTAGTAAAATTTAATGTTTAATACCCCATGTGAGTTTTAGACTTCTGGAATCATAAGTCAAACTTTTGTGGTATTTCTAGTAGTCCTAGGAAGTATCTAAAAATTTACATGTTCAAAACTGAAGCAACCATTTCAGAACTTCAAATATGCATCTCAATATACAGTCCCCTGAATTACATTCTTAGAACTGCTATAAGAAAATACAACAAACTAAATGACTTTAAATAAGAAATTTATTCCTGTACATTCTTGGAGGCTGGAAGTCCTCAATAAAGGCGGGGACAGGTCCTCACACTGTTTGAAGTCTTTAAGGAAAGATATGTTGATTCCTTTTCTCTTACTTTTTAGCATTGTTTGAAATTTATGGTCTTCCTTGGCTTATAGATACACCAGTACACTTTCGGCCTCTATCATCACATGGTGATCTTCTTATATGTCTCTATCTCTATGTCTGTATCTCCCCACTTTAAAAAAATAAAGCAAATAGTCATATTTGATTATATTTCCATCCTACCCCAGTAACTTGTTTATAGCCAAATGTTTCCAAACAGAACTCAATTTCCACTTCACTTTCTTAATTTTATTTATTTATTTATGAATTTATTTATTTATTTTGGTGCTGGGGATTTAACCTAAGGGGTCTTTACCACTGAGCCACACCCCCATGTCTTTTTATTTTTTTATTTTGAGACAAGGTCTCACTTAGTTTTTTAGGCGCTTGATAAATTACTTGAGGCCAGGCTGGGACTTGGAATCCTCCTGTCTCAGCCTACCAAATTTCTGGGACTACTGGTATGTGCCACCACACCCGGCTCATTTAAAGGATTTTAAAATCCTTTATTTAAATCCTTTTATTTAAAGGAAAATTAGGGCATAATGCATAGTTCATTCAATGATTTTTTTTTCACACATACAGCAGGTATTTATTTAACATCTATTGTGCCAGGCATTGTTTTAAACCCTGATAGTCAAACTGTTAAGGCAAAAAAGGCCCTTGTTTCTCACAAGCTGATATTTTAACTGTAGCTACAGTGACACATGAATAGGTAGATGGTTAAGGGTGTTTTTTTTGTTGTTGTTGTTGTTTGTTTGTTTGTTTTGATAGTGGTAAGTGGTATGAGGAAAATAAAGTAGGTAGTGGAATCTGAGATGACTCAGTGGGTGGAGACAGATGAGAGCACCCTTGCTTAGACAAAGTGATAGGAGAAGGTTTCACTGAAAGGAATGCTGAAACTGAAATCTCAAGGAAAAATTTCTGGTGCAGAGCTCTTGTAGGTGAAAGGAAGGGGAAATGAAAAAGTTCTAGTGTCCTTGGAATAAAGAATAAAGAGGAGACTCCCATAACTGACACTTAGTGCCCATGGGGAATGGAACCAAATGCCATCACACAGGTGCGAGTGCTCAGGTTGTGTGCTCATGACAATATGTAAAGGTAAAATTTCTAAGCTGATTCTAAGCCGCAGAGCCTGAGTTAAAGTGTAAAAGACCAGGCATCCTAAAGTTTCCAAAGTGCAGGGATTGGGTTAAAAAGTAAAAGACTAGGTATTGTTAGAGTCCCTCTGCTACCCCCAAAACCTGTAATCCCTGTAGCTGTTAGGACAATACTGGAACTGCCCAGTAAATATTTCCACTGACTTTCTGGTTGTTTAATAGCTAAGGGTTCCGGGTTGCTTGGCACGTAGGCATTGCAGGACCTAAACCAATCAGTTTGAATGTGTACCCCACCTAGGAGCACCAATCACTCCTGCCCTGATTGTTCCCGCCAATGTATGTACTAATCCTGATTCAGAGATGTTGTTCAATTTTCCCGTGCCTCATGATGATTTGTTCTGATGTATGCAAAGCCCACCGCCCTCTCCAAAAAGTGTACTTAAGCTCCTCTTGACCTCTGCTCTGGGCTCTGAGCCGCTCTCCCTTCTTGAGTGGGCACAGAGTCCCAGCGTGCTGGAACGGATCCCCAATAAATTTCCCCCCTGCAATTGCATGAAGTGAGTCTCTTGTGTGGTCTCTCCCTCCGACGCTCCGCTGCACCCCAACAAATAAGACCTAGATTTTATTCCAATTGCTATGGGATACTAGTAGGTAGCATTTAGTTAAGACTGTCATTTGCATTTTAGAAAACTCTTCCTGCCTACTGTGTGAAGAATGAGAACTCTGAAGACAAATAGTGGAAGCAGAAATTAGTTCAGAAGTTATTGAATTAGTCTAGGTAAAAGATGATATTGGTTTAGACTAAAATTGGAACAGTGGAGATAGTGAAAGGCTTTGGCACAGATTTATCAGTTATGTACAGGAAACAACAACACTGCACCTGTGATATGTCAAATAATGGTCACCCAAAGATGTTCACATGCTGTCTTGTGGATATTTCATGTTATGTGGCAAATGGGATTTTACATATGATTAATATTAGGCAATCTAATAAAAGGGGATTATCATGAATTATCTCTGAAGGTACCATCTAATTTCATGAGCCCTTAAAAATAGTGAAATTTCTCTAGCTATAATAAAAAAAAATGATGAGGCAGAAGAAAAAGTTGCAGAGTTGAATCACTAGAGGTATTGGCCCACCAAAGCTATAGGATGGGTGCATGAAGCACACAAGAGTGAATGCAGGCAGCTTCTAGGAGAAAAGCCCTACCCCCAAGTGACAACCAGCAAGGAAATGGGGTCTTCATCACTCCAACTGCAAGCAAATGATTTCTGCCAACAACCTGATCTAATTTGGAAGAAGATTCATTCCTACAATCTCCAAAAAAAGGGAATTCAAACATTTTTATTTTGACTTCATGAAACGATGCAGAAGACTACGTTAGTCAGCTTCCCATGGCTGACTTTCCTTTGCTGAGATAAAGCAACTTAAAAAAAAAGAGACATTTATTTTGGCTCATGGTTTTGGAGTTTTTGGTTCATCATCACTTATAACCCATAGTGTTTGGGCCTGTGGTGCAGCAGTACATCATGGTGAGGGCATGGAGAAGAAGCTGGAAGCTGAAGAAAGAGGGAAAAAAACCCCTCTGTCTCACAATCCCCTTTTGAAGTCACAACCCCAGTGACCTAAAACCTCCCAATAGACACCACCTTTTAAAGATTTGCACTCCCTTCCCAAACTGCTGAGGACAGTCTTTAATAGCTGGGTCTTTGGGGGATATTCCAGATCCAAACTCTAGCAAGGGCCCGTTTAAGCTAAGCTATGTGGTACAGGGATTTTTGTCCTATTAAACTGTGAGTTAATAAATGGAATTTTTAAAAATACTTAATTAGGGTCATTTGTTACAGCAGAAATAGAAAACTAATACAGAACCCCACGATTCCTATGCCATAGACAATTGCTCTGAGATTGTTCCTTTCTGTTTCCTTCGCCATTAATATTTAGTAAACTGGCTACTTCTTTTAGAATCTAATAACTAATTCCAAACTAATCTTGTGTTCTGTCATCCACATTCAATCAGTCAGTACTAAAATGCAAATCTGACCATGACATTCCTCCTTTATTTGTGTGAATAAATTCTTTCTGTCAACAAGACCAATTTGGAGACCCTTTTCTCCAAGAGGTCCTTGTGACATCGTTTTTCCAGCTTGGGTGTTCCTCTTTGACACTTCCAAAGCTCCATATTTGGGCTCATGTCCTATTTCTTTTTACAGCCATTTTCTTTCCTAAAATATTGCAATGTGTTTTTCATTTCTCAAATGATATATTAAGCCATTGAAAAAAATTCAGAATGTGTAAATACAAAAGAAAGTTCCATGCACATTTTTGTTCTTTTGCAACCTCACATGAAGGACTGTCAGGAGTCACCCTTTTGTATATTTCCTATGAATACATAAGTTGCAGAATGATGTTTCTATTTGTCCTGTGTATACTTACATATAAACCAGTATGTCCTCCTTAAGTATATAGAACACTAATTTCTTGCAATCTTATCTTTTCTCAGTTTTTGCACTAATCACATTTAAGCTCTTTTCAGTGTTCATAAAATATTGCTTTGTTTAAATGTGTTTCACTTCATTGAATTTTATTTCTTTTGGATAATTTTAAAAATTCTTTCTAGCTTTGTCTTGGTTTTTAAATTATTTCTATAATTAAAATATACTTATGTGTTTGAGCACTTATGGAAATATATTTGTAAAATAAATATGGCAAATAGTAATCCATCAAGGGGAATGCCATTTTAAATTGCCAAATCACCTTCCAGAGTTACTGTGCCAATTCAAACTCTCATCAAGTTTGTGTGAGACTACATATTTTTTTATAACCTAAGTATTATGTGAGCTTGTGAGGTGGATTTTTATGCATCAAAAGACAGCTAAAGCTGAAAAATAGACAATCCATCCATAAGGTGTCTTAATCAACTAGTAGAAGTTCCAAACAATAAAACAGTGACAAAGAGGAGAGAGACATGGAAAATAACAACAGCAGGTTTCCTAAGTCTCACAACATACACAGGTCTTCCAATTCATAGAAAGGATCAAAATTTGAGGATCAAACTGCTACAACAAAAGAGAAGAATGTGTAATTCCAGTTTTTAGCTGCTATAGTTAATTGTGGTTTATTTATATTTCCCTACTGATTTTAAACTTGCACACACAGCCTAAGGTAGAACAGAATGCAAACCTTCTCACCCTGGCAAAGCAAAAGAAATTTTATTGTCATTAGGATCTGGGGGCTATTTAGCAAGGAGGGAGAAGAAGAGTTATGAAAGTGAGTTGCTTCTCTACCCTGTCAAGGGTAGAGTCAAAAATTATATTCAGCTGATGAAGCAAAATTAGAAGTTTATATGTTTTATTTGAAAGTATTGAGTTAACTGATAGAGAAACAATGCCAAAATTGGGAGGTAGAGAATATTGAGAGTGGTCCAAGTGAAACAGACCCTTGTCTTTAATAATAGAAAGGTGATGTGTAATGTATAAAATTATAAGTCAAGGCAGAGCTGGAGAAATATGGTGTGTAGGGTTATGGCAACAATCTCTCAAAAACTAAACTGGCAACTCTGATCAAAGGATGGCTCTCGGGTGGGTAACTGAGTGGTCAGGACTGAATAGAGATTGTGCCTTCTTATTGTACAGCTTTCTGTGTTGATTGATTTTTTAAAAAAGTATTATTAATCCTAGGTAAAAATATTATAAGAAAGAAATGGCTTTTTAAGGATAATAAATGCAACAATTTAGAGTTCGATTGATTTGTTTCTTTTGTTTATACACAACTAGTAAAAAACAAATCTTTACATTCAGACTTAATATTTTGCTCCTGAGTCCAAAATTCCAACTCCTTTTTCTTCTGAAAGTCAAAGACTATTATGAGCAAAGAAGGGAGCTGCCTGCACTTCCTGTGCTAGCCAATCAATCAAATGGCCTGTATTTATTAGACAGTGGGACCAAACTTTTACTGAAATCAAAATCAAAAGCAAAATGTAGATGCAAAAATGTTAGATCCAGAGTAAATGCAAATGGTAATTTTTACATTTTACATATGGCCCTATGTTATTATGAACATATGTACTTCATTTCTTTCTCATTAAAGTATATGCTTCTTGAAGAGGGGAGTTTTTCAATGTTACTCCTATCATTCATCTTGCCAAACACATTGATTTGGTCACATTAAGTGCTCAAAAAATATAAGTCAAAGTGACGTAAATTATAAAGTATATGTAATTGAATGCTCAGTAAATCTGAAAGGATCAGCAGGGTTAATTTTACCAAATTAGTTTTGATTTAAAAAGTGTGAAGGAGCCATTTGAATTGTAAAATACACTACCTAGAACCTTTTAGCCAGTTCCTCCCTTCCAGGTGCAATAGAATCCCAGAATAGGTGTCTGAAGGTTTGGTTTCCAATCTCAGTGCTGAACAACGGCATATCTTTCCTTAATTTCAGTGTTTATAAATTAATGAAGAATTCCTTCTAGGGCAAACATACTGTGACGATACCTTGAACTCATGTTCCTTTGCTATTGAGCACTGGGCTCAGTGAAACACACTCTCATTATCCATCCAATCTATGGCCTAAGTCTTGAAATACTTGAGGTTTTGAAATACTTGGCTGCTTAGCTGGAGATAGCATGAGTCTCCACAGAAGCAAAAAGGAAATCTGAAAATTTGTAAAAAGTAATCTGTAATTAAAAATACTTATTAGATCTTCTATAAAAATGTTTTCAGTATTGAAATTACATGTATATGCCAATGAAATCTATCTAGTAAATGCATCTCAAGTATTTTAGCTCATATTGAATATGTTTTGACTATGTTTATACATTTCTGTTACAAATATTTCTGTAATAGGTCTCGAAAATTTTAATAATAGAAAATGTACTGGTAGCAATGAAAGAAAAAACACGTTAGACATAAATTGTCCTCCATGCTCTCTCTCTCTCTCTCTCTCTCTATCTATCTATCTATATATATATATGTATATATATGCATATATATACATATATATATACATATGCGTGTACACATATGTCATCAATATCATGCTTAATTTAATGAATTAAAAAATCTCATAGAATTAAGTAGTCCATCATCATAGAACATTTTTTATACTGATATATTTAGGAACTACTTGTTTATTTTATTAAATAAAACGGAAACTATTTCAAAATATGAATTATTCAATAGCACAATCTTTGGTTAAAATCATTGGAAATATGTAGTAAGACTGTTAAAATATTTAAAGTGTGATCTTCTGAAAACTATGCTATTTTTCCAAAAACAATCTGAAAATGATGATATTTAAATTATAGAATAAAGTATTGCTTTATAAACTGTTATGCCATATACTATGCAAATATCTGTTTTAAATGTATGCAAAATGTAATTGATATGGGAAAATATAATAATTCAGATTATATAGGTTTTGAGAATGTTCATTCATATTTCCTGAGATGTAAATGGAATGTTACATCTAATCATGACTTTCTTAATCACAGTATTTTTATATTCTAAAGAATTTGAGATATTTTATATACACTCAAAAAATTTATAAAGTTCAATAAAATTTCTGATTTCTTAATTGAAATGACAAGTAAAAAATCAGGCAGTTTAAAAAGAGAGAAAACTTTTCCTATACATTTAGCTACAAAAAGACTTTGAATCAAATTGCAAAATTATCCAAAACATTTAATTTAGATTGGCTACCCTTTTTAGGGCATTATTGCATTATCTTCTTTTTTTCTCCTGTCCTCTTGTTGTTACTAACCTGACCTCTCTTGGCTTATGCTGCCAGTCTGGGTGGCTGGGAATGTCCTGGCGATACAGGGTGCTGTCTTGTGTTGGGCCTCCTGTGCCTTTGACTGGACTGTGACCTGAAGAGAATGCACACAGATAGATGAGGAGAAAGGAAACACCCTTCAGCTGGCCAGAGCTGAACAAACCCCTACAATCAATATGGTGCCATATGCCATCACCAGCTTGTCCCACAGGCTGCTCCCAACTCTGGAAGGATTTCATTGACCTCATGCTGGAAAGGTCTTTATTATGTCCTCAGTATTTTGAACTTCTGTTTCTGGCCAGAGGCAAGATCTGATAAATGGAAAGGGGTAGGAGTGTTATGTTACACAAAGCAGATACTTAAGCTTTGCAAATTGACAATCTCAAAGAAAGGGTAGTCCCCTCTTATCCTCTCAATTTATATACATATTAACCTTTAAGGGCATATGGAGATTAAAAAATAAACTTTTAAAAGATAAGGAGGAGGAAAAAAAGGAAAGAAAAGGAATTAAAAATCATGAATATTAATTTTCTTTCTAAATAAATGCTTAAAATATTTCCTTTAATAGAAGGAAAAACAGTGGATTAGAGGAAGGGGATTGAGGGAGGAGAAAGGGGGACAGGAACGCAGAGAAACAGAAGAACCAAATAAACAAAAGCATGTCGTGTACATGTAGGAACAGAGCACAATGAATTCCACCAATTAAAAGATAAATTAACAAATATATTTCCTGTAATGTCATCAATAGACTTAAGAACTTAAAAATAATAGGGAACAGTTAAGCAAATTTTTATACAAAATTTTGAACACAGAGAAGTAAAAATGCTATCAGAGCCCTGCAGCTATTTTT